>NW_004955600.1:614970-617482 GCF_000276665.1 Chinchilla lanigera
ACATGTTCATCCCATCCTTCTAAACATCTCCCTCAGGAGATTTTTTGTAACAAGGGAATGAATGTACTCAGACATTCTGGAAACATATTTCTTTCCTTCCTCTTTGATTAAAAAAAAAGAAAAGAAAAGAAATTGTGTGTAACCCATTCACTCTATGTTCAGATGCTGGTGTAATATAAACCTTGGAAAATGCTAATCCCACGCTGATTTGTAACCTTTTATGCTCCTGGTAGTTGAAGCCCCATGGGTGTGTTCCCACCATTTCCTGTCCCACCAACCCTCACCTGGGGAAATCTGTAGAGTTCCAGCAGTGGTCCAATCTGAGCCGAGGTGCCCCATGACATTTCTGTTAGTACTGCTGCACACTTGCTTTCTCTCCCACATGTGTAATTAGGGATCTCGTGTTGTCCCATGAGCAAAATAAAGGAACTTTCTAGTATCCTCCAATGACTGTAAAGGAAAGTATGGAACTCATAGCCCAGAGAAGTGTTGGGTAGAAGATGAGGATTCCTGTTGATCTCCTCTATGGCAAAAGTGAAGGCCAGGTAGTTCTGGTAGATGCTGGGTGTAAAGCTGCAGAGAGAGCACAGACATCCTTAGGGAAAAGACTCAATGATCACCTTTCACTGCACTCCAGTACCATTTATGAATTGAATGCGTGTGTTCTTTCCACACACTCATATAATTAGAACCAAAGTATGGCTATTATGATGTTAAGAGACTGACTTTTTGGAACATCATTGGAATTAGATGAATGATGGTGCTTAGTGGCCTTACAAGATTCCTGGGAGAGTTACTTCATCAATCTATTTGTGATACAGTTAACGTGACCTAGCTACATACATTCAGAATAAGATTGTGTGTAGAATTACACTGTGTAGGTCTTTATAAAAAGTGATATTTTAACAATCCTCACAGTTTGCAAGGAGAAAAATAATGTCTTTATTGAAATACATATTGTATTCAGTACTAACAAGTATCAATTTCTATTGAAATGCTTTATTTCAGGAAAAAATATTTCCTAAATGCTATTATTTAAATGTATCCCCAATGAATTACTCTCCACCTCATGCATGTGAAGAAACACTGGTGTGATGGATACATTAATCCACTTGATTTAGCTACTAGGTAATATAAATATGTAGCAGCACATATTGCATGTATGAATACATTATTGTATTTGATCACTAAAGGCAGAATTAAAGATAAAATGGAAAATCTTTCAAGTCAAAACTTTGAAGTTGTTTAAAGAATAAAGCAGTGAGCCACAATGAAAATGCGTGAATGTCAGCATACAAGTTCCCCCTCCTTGCAGGGATTCATGGCACAGACAATTGCTCCACCCTTTACACCCTGAGAGATTTCTGTTAAGAAACTTGAACATGCTGTTGACACTGTGCACGCTCCCTTCAAAGGTGTGGAATGAAGCTTCTTAAAGACTACTTTTTCATTGAAAATGTAGTCAAAACAATATTTCTTGGTTAACATCAGAATTACTTAATAGTACTTTGGAGTTTCTATGTCATAGAGCAAATATTCACCTAGGTAGGAAAACAAAAAAGAATTGAAGAGACAGACACGCATGAATATCCCTCTAGGAATAAGATTATCCACCTAGATCCTCACGGGAGCCGAGCTGAGCACCAGAGAGCTGCAGCAGCCTCAGTGACTGCGCCATCACCACTCCCCCACTGGCATGGGAACTGGGCTGGTCATACATAGCAACAGAGCCAAAGATAAAAATCACATGTCAACCTCAATAGATGCAGTAAAAGCTTCTGATAAAGTTCAAAACTTATTCATGATTAAATCCCTATAGAAAATTAGAATACATAGATTTATTTCAACCTAGTGAAAGTCATCCATAACAAACCAGCAGCCAACATTGTACTAGATGGACAAAAACTGAAAGCTTTCCCTTTAAAATCAGGAACAAGTCAAGGATGTCCACTGTCAGCATTCTTATTCAACATACTTCTGGGAACATTAGCCAGAGCAATGAGACAAAACACAGAAAGAAAAGGAATAAGGACAGTAAAGGAAGAAGTAAAATTATTATTAATGACAAATGGCATGATGCTCTTCATGGAAGACCCCCAAAACTCTACCAAAAGACCCCCCAAATTAACAAACAAATCCAGTAGTGTAACTGGAAACAAAGTAAGCACTCAAAATTCAATAGCATTCTTATACATGAACAGAAAACAGACTGAGAGAAATAAAGGAAACCACACTTTTCACAGTAATATCCAAAAAGTTGAAATACTTAAGAATGAATCAATCTCACAAAGGAAGTAAAAGGTCTAGACAGTGAAAATTACAGTACTCTGGAAAAAGTGGTTAAAGAAGATTTCAGTAAATGGAAAGATATTCCTTGCTCATGGATAGGAAGAACTGATACTGTGAAAATGACCATACTCCCAAAATTGTTGTACAGATTCAATGCAATCCCAATTAAAATACCATTAGTATACCTCACAGATCTAGAGAAAGCATTCCTAAAATTCATCTG
>NW_004955601.1:0-5199 GCF_000276665.1 Chinchilla lanigera
TTCTGTCCTTTTGTGTAGGAGGCATCTGAGGGACATGGGGGAGGCCTGCCCTCCAGAGGGTTGCTGTGTGGGCTGAGGGCAGGGGTGGGAGGGAGGCTGCGGTCAGCCTGAGGCCTTTGGATTGGTGATTCCAGGGGGGAGTTTCAGTGGGGGTGGTGAGTGCCGTGGTCTCAAGGGAGGAGGTGGTTGTGGTAGAAAGCAGAGCACACATGCATAGTGGTTAGGAGCGAAGAAGGCCCTGGGAGGCCAGGCATATGTGTAGGGGTCCCCTAGGCATGTTGCATTCTCAGCAACCAGAGAGGAGCTGAAAACCATCACTGAGGTGGGGAAGGCTTTTTGCATGTTCGGGAAGGTCTGAAGTGAACAGCAGATGGGCATGGATGTGTGGTGGGGCCCAAGGGTGGGGAAATGTTGGCAAGAGCTGAGTCGGATGGAGCATTTCCATGAAGACTGAGGTGGGATGGGGAAATGATGAGGAAAAGTACAAATAAGGAGTTGTGCTCTGGTTTAATTTTTTCATTATTTTCTTCGTACTGCCTCGTTCAAAAAGATTAATTGATGTAGAGAGCATTTGCTAGCATTGTGAATGCACTTTTCTATCTGCTGTTGTGGACAGTGCTAAATTTAAATAATGTATGAAATGGGGATATAGCTCCATGGCACAATGCCTGCCTGACAAGGGCAAAGTCCTGAGTTCAATTTCCGGTATCAAAAAAAAAGAAAGAATTTTTCTGTAGTAAGAATCATCTTACCAACCACAGGTAATGTACTACTAAACAAAACACTAGTTAGTGGGTATTAATTTTTAATGAAAATATGTACTTATAATTTTATTTATTTGTTTATTTTATATCGTTTTGAGACAGGGTCTCACTATTCAGTTCAGGCTGGCCTTCAGCTCACTTTTTAGCCCAGGCTGGCCTTGAACTCGCCATGAACCTCACCTTCCTGAGTGCTGGGATTACAACCATGCACCACCATCCTGGCTACTTTATTTACTTTAAAACACAATCATGAGTCTTACATTAGATATCATCATTTATTGACCAGATACAGTATTTAGAATAGTGATGAAATATCAGTGCCAGGATACATCCTTTGATAGGTTGCTGTGGTTTGTTGGTAGATGTCCCCTCAAAGCCTCATGTGGTCATAGGTGGACTTTTATGGAGGTGGCTGAATCTAGAGTGTGTGATGCTGGGATTAAGGGTGTGTGTTTACTAAGTCAGTCTACTGATTGGTTTGGCACTGTCCCAATCTGAGGAGCCTGGATACAATACAAGGATCAGAGAGAGGCTTGTCTTCTCCCTTCCTTGCTTTTGCTGTCCTATGCTGCCATGAACTGTTTCTCCTGTGCTACTCCCCTCTGCCAAGGCACCCTGCCTTGGAGCCATGTGATTACAGGCTGAGGCCTCTGCAAACTTTGAGTTAAATAAATCTTGCTTTTTTAAGTTTCTGTGTTGTCTATTTTGTCTTAGCAATGAGAGAGAAGTAACTGAGACAGAGTTTTAACTAGAAGATAGATAATTCTGTCCCAAATGATCAACTCAATCTATATACCATTTTTACAAAGATGCTCCTGTGCTATTTTAAATAAATAAAATTCATATCAAGTGCTGCAGCAATCTTCCCCTTGCTCCTGAGGATCTCCATAGGAGGCATCCACTATCTGTCGTATCTTCCAGGGCCTTCCTCCATTGTTTGTTGTCCATTCACACAGTTACACAGATGCTGCCTGTCTTGGTTACTTTCCTCTCACTGCTGAGACAAAATACCCTTCACCCAAAATTAAGGAAGGAAAGGTTTATTTAGCTCACAGTTTGTGCAGGTTTGAGTCAATAATCAGCTGGCTGCAAGGCAGGGTGACATGGCATGGGGGCAACTGTCCAAGGTAGCAGAAGACAGCAAAAGTAGCAAGTGCATGGGGGGGGCAGTTGGAGTCTCTTTTCATCCCTTATATTGTATGTAGGCAGGTGTAGCACTCACACCATCTCCATGATCTCCTCTTGCACAGGATGAGGATATCTACAAAGTAAGGGCCCTGGCTCACTGCTGAGTCACTTAGTTAAACTTGTAAAAATCTCACATTGACACAGTGTGTGAACCATTGCAATCCACCCCTAGTCAACTTGGATGTCAGACACATTTCTTTAAACTGGTTTCCAAATACAAAGACATACTTATTGTTACCTTTTTGGAACTTCAACATTATAACACAGGTTTAACAATACTTTTTTTTATTTTAAAAATAAAAGGAGACAGACAACATTTTACAAAATAGCAAAAGAACAGAACAGACAGTACAGAGTTACAAACAAATGGTAGGAAATTAACAATGCTTGTTGTATTACATATTGATATCTTGGCATTTCTCTGTCTGATTTCATGAGGTTTTACAATCCTTAAGACCCTGTATGATCAAAATTATATTACATTAGAACTATAACAATCTGCCCTTGGTCTGCCAAAGACTCATGCACATCCCTTTAGGCAAAAGGCATTTAGTCCATCTCTAAGAGTTGCCAAAATCCTAACACTTTCAGCAAAGCTGAAAAGTCCAAGTCCCAAGTCTCCTCAGAGGTCTAAGGCAAACTGTTAGCTGCAAGCCCTTGTACAAATGAAAACATAAATGCTTCTCCAACATTTAAAGGCACAAGATAAACATTTTCATTCCAAAAGTTTCAAAAAGGGGAATACAAAGGATTGGGACCAAAGCAAGTCCAAAATCCAGCACAATAAAGATTAACTTCTGCAGTTTCATGTCCAACATCTGAAGCAATCTGTGCCACATTTTGAGCTCCACAGGGCTTGCATGACTCCACTCCTATGGCACTTCTCCAGCTCCATGGCTTTTCCCTTAGGCCCACTTGCTCCCTCCTTGCAGCTTTCCTTAGATCACCCACATTCCTGGCTTTTTCAAATTTCTGGGGTCTCCACTGTGGTTTAGGCTTCTCACTCATAGTTTTACATACTGCCCTCTCAGCGGCACACTATCTAGACTACCAAGACTTCTGAAATTGGGGTAGAAGGCTCTTTAACCTCAGAACTCTTGCTTTCTCCATGCTCCTAAAACCAGCATCTTGTGTATAATGCCATGGTCTGCTGCCACCTGGAGCAGTAGTCAGGTTTCCCTCTCTCTTGGCTGTACGGATTGCGAGCCTGGATGCTGAGCACTCTGAATCTGATTCTGAGGAAAATTTCTATGCTGCCGCCATTCTGAAACCTGGTGCAGCAGCCGCCACTATTCTGGAACATGCTGGTCTGCTGCTTTCTTCTCAAAGCAAAGTGTCTCATCTTTGCAATTTTAAGGCTGCAAAGGGTGGAGACTTGCTGCTTCTTTTGATACCCTCAGGACATATTTTCCATTCTCCTGTTCCTCTGCAGCATTCAAGATCTCCTCCGTTCTGTCTTTACAGTCTACAGCTTTACTGGAGCATCCTTTCCAGTCAAACTCACCTTTTAAGTCATCCTGCTGGGCTCTTTGCTCTCCATTCTCAACAACATCTGGCAAAAAGATCCCAACAATAGCTATGCCACAGCCTCAACATTGAACTGCCTTGAACATTTCTTCTGCCAGTTTAATTATTCTGCTGCCTTTAATCTGAAACTCACACAAAGTCTCTGGACATGAGTAAAATGCAGACAAACTTTCTGCCAAGCCATAACACACACCATTTGGAGTCTAGCACCCAATTCAGTTCTTCTTTCCAGGAGAAACCTCCCAAAGGCTATCTTTACCAGCAGGGTTCATGTCAGACTTCTGGTCTTCTGAGCTCTGACCAGAATCTCCCATACAGAACAGACTAAGGCATTTGAGCTCTGCTCTTTCAAGAAAAATCTCCAAACATTTCCAAACTCTTCCCAAAAGTCATTTCCAAGGGCTCTTGAACCACATACCCAACCCACCTTCTCTGGGACCAAATTCTGTCTTGGATACATTTCTCTCATTGCTGAGACAAAACACCTAACACCCAAAATTAAGGAAGGAAAGGTTTATTTAGCTCACAGTTTGTGCAGGTTTCAGTCCATAATCAGCTGGCTGCAAGGCAGGGTGGCATGGCACAGGGACAGCAGTCCAAGGCAGCAGAAGACAGCAAAAGCAGCAGGTGCACTGGGGTGGGGAGGCAGCCTCTTCTCCTCCCTTATATTGTACACAGGCTACCACCCAAGGGCAGGTGTAGCACTCACACAGTCTCCATGCGCTCCGCTTGCACAGGAGGAGGATGTCCACAAAGTAAGGGCCCTGGCTCCCTGCTGAGTCACTTAGTGAACCTTCTAAACTTCTCAAGTTGACACAATGTGTCACGCATGACACTGCCCAGTCAGTTTCTATAACAGAACCAGAAAACCTGGATTTCAGATTGACTTGGACATTCTTCTGCACCCTCTAAACAATAAGCAGTTTTTCCTTGGATTAAGATGAGGCTTATGAGTCCCTCCATCTGGGAATTTTCCCAAATTTCAGTCTTTGTGTACTGGTAACCCTGCTATTTCCCCCATCTTGTGGTACAGAGCAGTCTTCAGTAAGAAGTTGTGTCTGTCCCCTTCACTAAGTCATGTGCTCAGACATGCTTACACACAGTGCACTGGGCCCAGTACTCAAGCTATTGCTGGGTTCTGAGACCACTGGCTGTGAACTTTACCATGTGTGACCTGTCGAGGAATGACAATAGAGTGCTATGCAGAAGAGACAAACAGAAGAAGATGCCCACAGCAGACAGGTCTCCATATATGCCAATTAAATCAGAACTCCATTCATTTATGTATGCACAGAAAAATAAAGCTTATAACTTCAAACCTACAATTCCATTTTCTGTCAAGTGCAGACAGAAAAGGATAAAGTCTCCTGTTCTTTATATCAGAAAGCTGTTTTCTTCCCATTATTATGAAATTCTTCATACAGTTGACTGACATACATGAATAGAAAAATAAAACTCTGGTAGACTAGATTCTTTCTTGTCCTTCATCCAACAGAGACCACATTATTAGTAATCTTCAGATGGTTTTTAGAAATCTTCAGATGGTCAGGTCCTAAAACCAGGTTCCCAACCACATTGTCAATAATTAGAATAACTGGTTGGCAGCAAGGCAATAAATACAAAACCAATAAAAATTCATAGAGTGAAAAATTGAATTATAAAATTAGACATTGAGGGCCAAGTCCAGCCCAGCCCAGCCCATGTGGAAGCACTAGCAATG
>NW_004955601.1:9559-48980 GCF_000276665.1 Chinchilla lanigera
GTTTACCTGTTTGCTCTTCTTGACGTTTCATTCCTCCTGTTGTTTTTGAAATTGTGGTCTGATCTTTCTCTGTCCAGAATATCTTTTAGTATTCTTTGCAATGCTGGTTTGGTGCTCATGAAGTTCTTCAATTGGCTGCAGTTATTTCTTAATTAAAGAGATTCAGAAGAGCTCCAGGAACAGAAGACCAGTCCCAACTCCTACATCCAGAGGCCAAGATCAGCCACACACACAGCACAAATCCCACTGCAAACTTCATTGGAGTACACATTTTTGGGATCCCACTTGGACACTACCACAGAAATGTAGACAGCAAGAATTTTACTACTTTCATTTTTCTGTGTTTGTCTGATTGGTTTTCTTTTCTCTGTTTGGTTGGGGTTTGTGTTCCTTTATTTTGTCTTGTTTGTTTTTTGTGAATTCGTCTTTCATTTTTTTCTGTTCTCTTTCTTTCATGACTTAGATATCTTAACTTTATTTTTGTTTTCTTCCTCTTATCTTTATTTTTTTATCAGCTGTCTGACTTGAATATATGTTACTTTCATGTGCGTAAATGTTGTGACTTTCTGTGTCATTAGCTTCAGATGGACAAATAGGAACGACAACCAAAAGACAACTTCTTCTCCTATCTCCAAACATTTGAGGCTTTGATACGAGGCCTTCTTCTGCTCTTCCTTTCAACACTAACAGGCCCAGGTCCTCAGGAGGAGAGGAGAAGAGAGGGGTGAAGAGAGAGCCCAGCATCACCTTCCTTCTCTGTGGCATGCTGCAGGGGGTTGATGTGTCTGCATGAGTTGAGAAGTGTGAGGAGAGGAGATAGATCTGGGTGATAACTTTTGCTAAAACAGATTATTTGTCTCAGGTAACCCTGCTTGAGTGTAGGGACCACCATGCAAGCTGACTTCAAAAAGTTGGAAATGTGCCTGTTTCATTCCTGACTTTCCTTTCAATTTATTGTCCAAGAATAATCATTGTTATTAGCCAGTACTCTGTTAAAATATTTCTAATGTCGTGATGTTTCTCTGCTTAAAATGTGTCAGTCGTTTCTTTACACTTTGAATAAAATTCCCACCCTTCCCCTTAGTATGTAAAGATGAGCTATCTCTTCTTTTCTTTGGCCATTTCCCATGTATTCACCTCATCCTGGCAAAGTGCTTCTACTCTGATTTTCTGAAATCATCAGGTTCTGTCTACATGTGTTACTTCAGCTAGGAATGCCCCCCTTCCACACTCTTCCCCCACCCGTGTGAGCATTAGTTTCTTCACTGAATATCTTCTATTGTTTTCACTTTCTGGAGCAAGTCGGGATTGGACATCTCTACTCCCTTGATGTTACATATGGTCCATGTGACCCACACGTCCCCTGGAACATGGTACATGATTCCAGAAAAGAGCTTTAGATGAAGTGCAAGGTTTATCACTCACCCTTTTCTTTGCACAAAAAACACAAATCCAAAATTCTGTCTACTCTCAAGTCTGGATTGTAGGCTAAGGATGTTGTGAAGTAAAGTCTCTGGCCTGTCCAGTTACAGACGTGTAGTGTGAGAGAGAAACTTCCTATTTTAAGCTAGCAGAAGTTTGAGGGATGATATTGTAGCATTTCTTAAGGTTTATGACTGATTAAAGCAACCTGATTCTCAATCTCTCTCACTTCTGTATATGTTTTCCAAGTCAGCACACTTTAATACATTGGTCTAGTCCATGATTTTATGGGGATAATTTCTCCAAAATCATAGAAAACAAAAGTAATGTTACACAAATGAGATTGTATCAAATTAAGATGTTTAACTGTGCAAAAATAAGAACAATCATCAAAATAAGAAGGGAACATAGAGATTGGCAGAAAATATCCTCAAACTATTCATCTGGCAAAGTATTAACATCTACAAAATATAAGAGAATCAAAAACTTTGACAACTGTGTTTAACAAAACAACAAGTAGTAATCCTCCAGGTCCAATGGCATTCACCTATAGGTCCAGCTCTTTGTAGGGCTCAGGCAGAAGGACTCCTTGAGCCCATGAGTTCAGACCTACCCAGGGTAGCACAGCACGACCCTGTTCCCTGTGTAAATAGAGGGAGAGAGACAAGTAACCCAAGTAGAGGTGGATAAATTGTCTGTATATATGTTTCTGAAAAGGAGGAAAACAATGGCCACGTATGAAAAATATTCAAAAGCATTAGTTGTCAAGGAAAGCAAATCAAAACCATAATCTCACAGAGCTACAGAAAAAAATTCCTAAAATTCATTTAAAAGAACAGAAGAGACCTCAAATAACAAAAGCAATTATGGGCAGCAAAAGTAAGTCAGGGAGCATCACAATCTCTGACTTGAAATTATATTACAATCTTTTGTGGTAATACCACCATGGTACTGTAAAAATCCAGACCTGAGGATCAATGTAACATAGTAGAAGATGCACACACAACACCAAATACACTCAGCCACCTTATCTTTGACAAAGGGTCCAAACATATTCACTGGAAGAAAGATAACCTCTTTTTTAAGTGGTGCTGGGAAAACTGGCTTTCCATATATCAAAGACTCAAACTGGACCCATGCCTATCACCGTGCACTAAACTAACGTCAAAGAGGATCAAAGATCTAAATACGAAAACAAACACTGAATATACTGGAAGAGAAATTAGGTGGAAAGCTTAAAGTCATAGGAATAGGAAGAGACTTTATGAACAAAGCTGAGAGCACACGAGAAAGACTATAAAGTATCAAGAAGTGGGATCTCACCTTATTAAATAGCTTTGACACAAACAAATCTCCAACAAAGTGTAAAGACAATCCACAACCCACAGTGTAGTGAAAAATTTTATCCAGCTCTCCATCAGATGGATTACTTCTATCTAGTTTATATAAAGAATTGAAAAAATCTGATCCCTAAGTTCAAAGACTCAATCCAAAAATGGGCATCTGTAATGAATGCATACTTCGCAGGTGAAGAAATAGAAAAGCCCAATAAATAGATTTAAAAAGGTACAATATCATTGGTTATTGCATTAATAATCTCCCTTTGTTATAGTGGACTGATCAGGCCTGCAATCTCCCAAAGTGTGCACGTCAAAGGCTTCAATAAATGACACAAATGAATTGATTTCAAGGCTCCAGGGGGATCCAAACCTGCTCACAAAATTTGAGAATCTCTGGGTTAAGAGCAAGAACTTCTCCAGACAAGGGGTGTAGGCCTTGGATAACTCACAAGTAAATGTGGAAAGCCAATTGGTTAATATTAAGTCCTACTCAGAGTCACTTTGTAGTGCTCTGCATCAACTGGTCATTAGAGAGATGCAAATTAAAGCAAC
The DNA here is from genome assembly GCF_000276665.1 of Chinchilla lanigera. Taxonomy (NCBI): domain Eukaryota; kingdom Metazoa; phylum Chordata; class Mammalia; order Rodentia; family Chinchillidae; genus Chinchilla; species Chinchilla lanigera. The sequence continues at coordinate 12,874 of NW_004955601.1, forward strand.
CCTAAAATTCTATCTCACCCCAGAAAGAATGCCTATCATCAAGAAATCAGCCAATAACAAATGCTGGAGGGGCTATGTGGAAGGTGGGAGCGTAGACTGGTACAACCACTGTGGAAATCAATACAGAGATTCCTCAAAAATGTAGGATTAGAGGTCTGCAATACTCAGAATAAACAGAATCAAAAAGTCCTACTATGCTTTGAATACATCTAGACAAATTGGGAAAACACAGTCTTGGGGTTTAACTGAGTACAAGAGGCATATCTCCCTTAAGAGTGTTTACAGGTTAAGTCCCCTGGGTATGTGAATGTATCCTATGAAAAAGTTGCATCATATTTTCAAACAACAAAATCATGATATTCACAAAAATATGAAATGAATTAGTCTGAAAAATTCTGCTTAATTTAAGAGAGAATTAACAGTTGGTAAAAGAATGTAAAGAACTGTCATAAAAGTAGCACGAATATTTAAGTAATTTTATAAATGGAAGCAAGCCTATTGAGATTAAAAGGAGACACCTGGGTGCTCAGGGCTAGGGGGTTGAGGGTATAGAAGGGTCATGGTAAATGTGTACAAGGTCTGTATTCGAGGTGATGAAACTATTACAGCATTGACTGTGATGGCTGCAATATCTGAACACGCTAAAAATCACTGAGTTGTCAGAAACAGGTAAATTATATGATATGTGAGTTTAGCTTCAATAATGCCTTTATTTAAACACCCAAAACCGGGTGCTGGTGACTTAGCTCGACGGCGCAGCACCTGCCTGGCAAGTGCAAGGTCGTAAGTTTGATTCCCGGTACCAGAAAAAAACAAAACAAACAAACAAACAAACAAAAAAACCCAAAACCTCTCAACCGTTTATGTAGATCATGTTCCTGTGGGTTGACAATATGCACTAGACTCACTTCAGTTGTGTTTTGGGTTCAATTGGGATTCCTTGTATACATATGACTTGTTTTGCTGATCATGCTGACTCATTCATCTAAAGCCTTAGAAAGCACAAGGTTGACATGGTGCAACTCCATCACCCTCTGTCTCTCTGTTGTTCTGTCTCTCTTTTGCTCTGCCTCTGTCTCTGTTTTTCTCTCTGTGTCTCTCTGTCCCTGTTTCTCTCTTCTCTCTCTCTCTGTCTCTCTCTCTCTCTCTCTCTCTCTCTCTCTCTCTCTGTTTTTCGATACAGAGTTTCCCTATGTAATTTAGGCTTACTTTTCTCAAGCTGGTTCTCAACTCACTATGTAGTCCAGACTGGTCTCGAAATCATGGCAATCCTCCTGCCTCGGCCTCACAAGTTCTGGGACTACAGGCAAGCACCACCATATCTGGCCCATGTTGTCTTTTATGAGGTTTAATTTTCAGAGTTGACTTTATTAAAAAATGCTTGAAGAACTGATAAAGCATTACTTTGGGATGTGTCTCTGAGGGTGTATCTAGAGGAGGTTGGTGTGCGAGTGAATATATATGGGGCAACATCTGCCCTCAATTTGGGTTGCCACCATACACTGATATAAGCACCTGGAAAAAGGAGATGACATGAACTTTTAACACTTTCTGTTTTGGAGCTGAGATACTCCCCTCCTCCTGCCCTTGAACATCAGGACATCAGGCTTTCCAGCCTTGGGACTTCAGAACTTGTACCAGCAAACCCCCAGGCTCTCAGCCATTTGGCCTCAGACTGAGAGTTACACCATCAGCTGTCCTATTTCTGAGGCTTTGGACTTGGACTGAGCCATACTGTCAGCATTCCAGGGCCTATAGCTTGCAAATGCCATGTCATATGTTATGGGATTTTTCATCCTCCTATATATATATATAGGTTCATCTCAGGAGAATCTGACCCTTAACTAATACATATATCTCTCATCTTCTAGCAAACTAGATTGCACTACTGACATGACAAAAGTAGTTGGTATTTCAAGTGAGAGTATAAAACTCCCAAATCTCAGAACGAACAGGCCCATCATTGCCCAACCATCACTTCCCCACTGTATTTCCTCAGATAAGTAATGAGCCTAGCTTAGATTTAAGTGATGAGGACATTTGCAGCATGATTTTATGGGAGGAACAGCAAAGGTACATTTTTAATCGCGCTGATACACACAGTGGCTATAGAGGTTAGGATGATAGTGGCCACTCCTGCAAAATCTACAATATAGTATTAAAACATTCATTCTCTACCTGTGCCCTCTTAGAATCTCTGTCTATTTTATCATTACATAATAAAAATGCATAGATTATACTTGTGTTTATCCAAATTTAAGTGATGGGCCCAAATGCCACGAAGTCTCTTAAAGTCAAGATTTTTCACTGAGAAACCACTTTGAAGATACCAAAACGTAATAGAACAACCATTGTTAATCTCCTACCACTTTGTAACTCTTTCTTGTTTGTATTGTCCTTATGCTTTTTTGTAAATGGATGTCTGTTTGCTAATAGGTTTTCCTTCTTTTATTTCTTAAAATAAAAAAAAAAAATTCTTCATTACTTCTGTGTAGATATAAGGCCATGTGAGATCATTGTCCTTTCTTGCACTCAAGTTTGGCCAAATCTATTAGCTCTCATTTGAAATACCTCAACTACTTCACCAGCTTAGGTATTTGTTCATGCTTTCTTTCTGGAATATTCTTTTACCATCTCTCTGATCCATTCCCTATTCTTCTGTCAGTTTTCAGTTTTATTTTTTTATTTTTATTTTAAAGAACATAGTACAAAAAAGAGCAATAGCAAAATACAAACAAAAGAAAGCAAGGACAATAAAAATGATATGGGTTTTCAAACCAAATGATAGGGACGGGCAGTGGTCGTTATATTACATATTGTTATCTTCCACGAAGTTGCTCAGATTAGCAGATGTAAGAAAAGTAGATTGATCAAATCATTAATGGGAAAAAGAAAATAATAATTTGAAAGAACGTTAGAGATAATACATAATGTCTCTTTCCTGAAGATATTCCTTGATTATCTGATTTAAAGTAAATCCCTCACTGTATTTTAAAGTAACTCTTGTTTTGAAATGTAGTTAAATGTTTCTCAATTGATGATAATCATCTGCCCTAGGTATAATTTGTCAATGTTTGGTGACATTTTCAGACACCACAACTGAAGGACAGACGCTGAGAATATTATTATTGAGAATATTAGCATCTTATTATGGGACTATGCTCCTGCCCCACAGAAAAATAACAATCGTGCTGGCAGTCATACATCCTGCTTTAATTTATGAATGACCATTTGGCAGTACACATTTGTTTGGACATATGTGTGAATCTGAGAGAAGGATCTAGAATGCAAAAAATGTAGCTGTATGAGATAGAAAAAAGTATGGAAAGATTCTCCTCTAGAAAGATCATACTGCTATCACCACCCCTTCTGAGCCTAATGAAACTGATTTTGGACTTCTGACCTCCTGAACTGTAAGAGTCTGAATGTGTGCTCAGGCCTGGCTTGGTGGTGCACGGTTGTAATCACAGGATCAGTGGGACGGGAGGAAAAGGTCTTACATCACGTAAGATTATTGCCAAGCCTCAAAACCTCATGGAGTTTTGCACAACTGGTTTCTGAAATTGCATAGACTGGAGACTCATTTCTTCCTTCCAATTTCTTTCTTTTGGAGTGGGAAAGTTATTGACTGTAAATGAGCCAAAGCACGAGAAAAATGGCAGAAATACAACAGTAGAGAAGAAGAAAGTTGAACGGGAAAGTTAAAGCAGCATCTTTGAGTGCGCTGATGTCACTTAGGAGAGCCACTAATGACATAGCTGGGCTTAAACTGAGCATAGGGTGCAATTTATAAAAAATGTTCACTGGGTTCTACCAGGGCAGTTCATTGAGTATATCCTTCTTGTTTCCAATTTGGTTATAAACACTTTTCAACCAAGGTAAGATAATGGTGCTCATGCAGGAAGAAAATGAAAATGAGTTAAAAGATAAAGATGGTGTGACTCATTAAAATGAGAATCCAAAGAGTAGGCACAAAAACATCAACCAGGCATATGTTAATGTGGGGCAGCAGGGATCACTGGCTTGAACACAACATGAAGAAGAGGACAGCGAAACCTCTACCAGATTAATACAAATTATTTGTTTATCAGTGGCCTACAGCTAGCAAACATTTTTTTAAAAAACAGAGAGTTACCAGGCCTGAATCACATAACCTGGGGAGATATCCTAAAGAAAGGGCAAACTTCTCTACTGAAACACATTTCTAAAAGATAACGTTAAATGCAGTTTTAGAGTTCCTTCAAAACCAGGGTCCATTGATCAGGCAACCAGGCTTGTATGACAGGCACTGCAAAGCTGAAGCCAGATCAAGCCCAGTGTACCCAAAAAGACCTCAGTGACAAGCATGTCCCAGGGACGCTCTTGACCGATGAGGGGTAGGAGTTGTGGTGCAATGGGCAGCGTGGACAACTGATGCCTTCAGGGACCTACTACAGCAGGGGAATGAGGCTGACAGAACCAGGCAGCAAATTAACAAGCATGTTTGTCTACAGAAAAGAGCCAACACAGTTTGTATAAAGAAAACAATCACCAGGAAAATCCTGCTTCCACACAGGAGCTGTACTTACCTGTGAGCTACACGTATCATCTGCAAGAAGAGGAATACATCCTATGCTTAGGGTTCACACCTGCAGATTTCCTCCTGGCCACACTCGACTCTCTTACACACTGTATCTTGGAGTTGATAGGATCTAAGGCCTAAAATAACACTGGGATGGCCACCAACCCACAAGACAGAGAGAGAAAGAAGTGGACAACAAGCACGAGCATTCTCGTATTGTCCAGGATGTGTCCTTTGATTTGTTGGATGAAATGCCTGGCCACAGGAAGACGGCTAAAATGTGGATGAAAGAGAACAGCGGGAAACCTCAGAGGCTTAACAGAGCCATATTTCATAGAAGAGGAGGCCCCACTGTTGTCAGTAACAAATGCTATTAAATGCTTTAAATCTATGGCAGTGGCTTTGACTTTGTCTGAGGCACTGTGAGGTGGACGTGTCTGAGAGGCACCCAGGAGGGCTGGAATACAGAAGGTTGATGGCAGTGGGGTGAGGGGTCATAAGCAGTGTTCAGTGTAGGGCCTTTGAATCAGTAACTACAGAGGAGTAATTTCGATGGCAGTGGTGCAAGAAGTGGCCATAGGAGACAGGGCAGAGAAGACATTCTTAGGGACTCTGAGCAAAGAAGGCCCTGGGAGGCCAAGAGTGGCTGGGGGCCTCATAGGTATGTTGGATTCTCAGCTTGTTCCTGGCACTTGTTGAGGAGCTGAAGACTCTCACTTAGGTGGGAAAGGCCTGCCTCATGGTTGGGAAAGACTGAAGTCAGAAGGGATGGCAATGGATGCTGGGGTGAGGGTGGACACTGCTGACAAAACCTGCATGGGACAGGAGGATTTACATTCAAACTGACCCATGATGAGGAAACAAAAAAGAAAATTACAAAACAGGAATTGTGGTCATGCTGGTTTCTTTTGTTATTTTTTTATACACTGCCTTATTCCAAAAGATAAGTCACCTGAGCAGTATTTTCTGCATACTGAGGATATTTTTCTGTCCTCTGTTGTGGACACCTCTAATTTGTACCCATACCTAAAATGAATGAGTAAGCAAAGCAAGCACTCCTCAGTGGTTGTTAATGACTAATGGAGAAGTGTGTTTGGAAAAGCATTATATTGAAAAGACAATCATCCTATCTGTATTTGGATACTGTGAGTTATTGATCAGATATTTGAAAGAACAGCCAAGAAATATCAGTGTATGAATAAATCCTTTAAGAGGATTAACAAAAGCATGTGTAATTCTGTCCCAGATAACGAATGCAAACTACATGCAAGTTCAGTAAACATGTACCTGTGGAGGTTTAAATAAAACATGGGATTCATATCGAGTGCTGCAACAATCTTCCCCGTGCCCCTGAAAGTTCCCCTGGGAGGACTGCACAGTGGAATGGATCCTGCAGAGCTACCTTCTCTTGCCTGTTGTCCATTCACACAGGACTACTCGGAGGATGGCCACTCAGCTTCCACAACACAAGCAGAGGAATTGGGCTTTAGATTCCAGTTCACCACTGTAGGCACATTCTTCAGCTCCCTCTAAGCATTAACCAGATTTTCCTTATGAGTGAGCTGATGCATGAGATTCCGTTCATCTGGGAATTTTCCCCAGTGTAAATCCATGTGCACCTGTAAACCAGTCACTTCCCCTACCATGTGGATCAACAGAGCCTCTAGTAACAGGCTGTGCCTGTCCCCTCCACTAACTCATGTGCTCAGTTGTCCTAACTCAACAGCAGCGGGGCCTGGTCCCCAGGAAATTGCTGAGTTCTGCGAAAATGTCAATGTGGACCTGGGTCCTGCCTCTTCACCCATCTTGTGGTACAGAGCAGCCTTTAGTAACAAGCTTTGTCTCTCCGCACCTCTAACTCATGCACTCAGATATGCTTACCCACAGTGCAGTGGATCTGGGTCCTCAGATAATTGCTGTTTTCTGCACCACTGACTGTGATGATCACCCCATATCACCTCTTGGAGAGAAACAGTATAGTGCCATATAGAGGAGGGAGGCAACAGGAAATGGCCACATTAGACATGTTTCTGTATATCCAATTTACATCAGAACTCTGTTAATTATAGTAATTATATAACCTATCAATACACTGCAGAAGTAGGACAAGTATATATGCAGAATAAGAAGTGAAAATGTTTTAGAATTCCAGAGATATATGGTTTTTTTATTTTTTTATTTTTTTAAATTTTTTTTGGTTTTTCTCTGGTACCGGGAACCAAACTCATGACCTTGTGCTTGCCAGGCAGGCGCTTTGCCGCTGAGCTAAATCCCCAGCCCCTCCAGAGATACATGTGCAGAGAAATAGATTTTATAACTTCACCTCTACAATTCAATCATGGATCAACTGCAAACAGGGAAGAGTAAAATCTCTTCATGTCTATATAACATAGCTGTTTTACTATCCAGTGTACATGAAATTCTTAATGGACATGATGAAAAAAAGACAAATAGTGTGTTGATTACCATTCTCTCATTGCTAAAACAAAATACCTGATGCCTAAAATTAAGGAAGGAATGTTTTATTTAATTAACCCTTTCTGGACTTTTCAGTCCATCATCACCTGGCTCCAAAGCAAGGTGGCACATGGCAGAGGGCAACAGTTTATGACTGCAGAAAATAGCAAAAGTCAAAGGGGAGGAGCAACAGAGAGGAAGCCTCCTTCCCTCCCTTGTATTGCATGCAGGTTGCCTGCCCTAGGGAGGGTGTAGCACTCACACCCATAATCCCACCATTACAGCATGAATCAATCAAACACTCTAGAAGCCTGTCTCATGACTGCATGAAGCTTTGGGGGGACATCCAGACACAAACCATAACATTCTACCCCTCAGCCCCCAAAGGCTCATGCACATCCCTTTAGGCAAAAGGCATTTGAGCTCATCTCTCAGAGTTGTCAAAGTCCTAACTGTTTCAGGATTGCTGAAAAGTCCAAGTCCCAAGTCTCTTCCAAGATCTAAGGCAAACTCTTAGCTGTGAGCTCCCGTGCAAAGGAAAAGTTAGGCACTTTCAACATTCAGGCACAAGGTAAACATTATCATTCCAAAAGACACAAATGGGGATAGAAAACATTGGGACCAAAACTAGTCCAATATCCAGCAGGGCAAACATGAAGTCCTGTAGTTCCTTACGGAACATCCAAAGCAATCTGTGATAAATTGTGAGCTCCAAAGGGCCGTATGTGGCTCTCTCCCTATGGCACTTCAGGAGGTTGTAGCTCCCATGTCTTCTTTCTTGTACTCACTCTCCTTCCTTCTTTCAGCTTTCCTCAGACAATCCACATTCCTGGCTTTTCCAGCCGTCTGAACTCTCCATGTACCTCTTGCTTCACACTCACAGTTGCACATACCACTCTCACAGGGGCACACTGACTGGCCTCCCAGGCCTTTTTCTGAAATCTTGGTGGAAGCCTTTTTAACCTCAGAACTCTTGCATTCTCCATGCACCTACAACCAGGAGTGCATGTATGATTCCAAGTTCTGCTACAAGCTGGAGCAGTAGCGAACCTTTGTCATTCTATTCAGGGTGTCAGGTCTCGAGAACGAGGTACCTGGGGATGAATATACAAGTAAGAAAAAAGAAAACCAAGAGAGGCAAAATTCTGGTATCAGGGGGCTTAGAGCCTCTCAGAAGGCAGCCCCAATTACCAATTTTAGTAACTCTTTATTCAGAAAGAACAAAAGAAGCAGCAGTGCAAATGGGAGGATCTAAACCAATCTAGCAAGAACAATTAAATAAGACTTGACTAATTAGCCATCATGTTATCATTCCTTAGAGGATATTTCAGCAAAGCATTTAGTGTTGACCCCGGGGCTTTCAATACTTTTGCTAGACTTCCTCCAGAACCCAACTATCATGGCTTGGTCAGAGCTGAGGCCACACACAAAAGAGTCACTAAAGAATGTCCTTCCCCACATTTGCCCATTTTTGTTTTGCTGTATCCTTTGAAGCATCAGTGAGAGGCCGCCAATTGTCTCTCCCTTTCTCTGGATGTTTTCTGGATGAACTTCCTTACACTAAGGGGATCACGCAAAGTACAATTATAATACCATGTAAAATGACAGTAGAAAATTAGAAAAATAAGAACATAGTCCAAAGTCCATAATAGTGGTCAAACATTAGTGTACATCCTGTGATTACACTTTTCTGATGGATGTCTAAGACCAAGTTAAAATGAGACTTGTATAAATAAAAATTTAACCTTTTACTCTCAGGGTCAGTTAGGTCTCCTCAGGAATCTTCCTGGAACCAAGTGCAGCATCTCTTGATCTTCTGTCAGTGTCAGCCATCTGGATGAGTCATGGCCACTGCTTGACTAAGGTGCTTTCTGTGAAAGCCTGAGAGACTGGTGACTCTCCTGGTGACTCTCCTTAGGCACACTATATATCACAGAATCAATTTCTCTGTGCTCCCATAATCACCTTGATCAGAAAATCAGGGACTCCTCCAAGTTACAACACATCACAGCAGAGGCTCTCTTATTTCCTGAGTCTTTACTGACCTCAGAGGGTGTAACCAAAATATTGGCTGTTCTCTAGCCCAATATATCTCTCTGAATTTTGGTCTCCAAACCTCAGTTGTTAAATATCCCACAGAGAAGATTAATGAGAGAACGTTATAAGACAGGCAATAAGCTTAATATTACAATCTGATCTGAATAACAAACACCCTAGAACGTACAAATGGAACCATTATTTTCACAACCGTGGATATAATAGTATTTAAATCCTCCTAGAATGTTAACAGACAATAGTTACATATTTTTACACAGAAATACAGAAATCAAAACCATACATAACATTGCTATGTGACAATCATGATGACATTTTGTAACATACTTAAAATTTCATATTGACATAACATGATTTTCATAACCATGTATCTCCATCCAATATATAAGAACCTTTAATCTAATTTGTCATCCTTAATGGGATATGCATCACACGTCTTCGTTAAAGATAGAGGTCTTAATCTGAAGAAAAGTCTTATCACAATAAACAATCTTTGTTGTACATTTTAGAAGACCTGTTGATCCAGAATCATGAATACATTTAGTGCACTATGAGATTAACACTAGTGAATTATCATACATGTAATGGGTTACCCCGAATAAAGAACCGAGACCAGAATCCAAATTGAAATTTTAAGAGCCTTTATTAGCCGGGCCGGCGGGTGTCAGTCTGTTCTCCACACAGGGAGACGCTGAGCAGCACAGACCCAAAGAAAGTTTGAGCTTTTAAATTTGAAAGCCAAATCCTGGTTGGCACAGGTGAAAAATTTTTTGCAAAGGCAAAAAAGTGGACCTTTTCAGTTCCAGCAAGCAGGTGTTGCAAAGTTCAGAACGTTCTTAGAAGCATACATTATTTTCAAACTAAACTAACAATCAAGCACAGTTTCCCCTTCTTCGGTCACACTGAAATTTTTTTCCTCCACTCAATAGCCCAGCAATTTTTCATCTCTTTTATCTGTTCCCCAATTATGTGATCACCACAATGCATATGTGAAAACTTTTGTGAAAATTTAGTTTTGTACCAGGAGCATCTTTTATGAGAAAAGCTTACTGTAATTTTTACTGAAAAACTTTCTTTTGACCAAATGATCCAAATATTGGGGTGTCTCCCAAGAGACTATGGAGATCACTGGGGGATCCTTAGTCATGAATAAAGGTTGGCCACTCCTTTATTCACCAACTAGGGACCTACCCAATAATTTCTCCTCCTAAGAACTGTACTTAAATATCTTAATTTTGATATCATAAAAACCAGCTGGTAACTCAAATGAAAGCATGCTTTTAAATATATAACCCAATTGTATTATGAACAAATGATAGAAAAAAAATAGTTCAGCTCCAAACAAAGGGGAACTGCTGTTTTCTAAGTGATAGACAAACACACAAGCAAGTACACAGAACAAACATCTATATAGAATCAGAGTGCACTCAAATATATTTTCCACCAAACTGAATTATAGTAGTTCCATAACAATTTTAGAAATTGATAATTTAAATAGATTAGTCAGATTTTGTTGTCAATTAGCAGAGATCTCTTAGTAAATTTTTCGAAGAAATAGAATCTTTTATCTACAAAGAATAGGTAGAATTTCTATTTTATCCTCTTAAGAATACTGGTGACTTTCTGTAGTTATTAATGTGCCCCGTGTGTCATATGGACCGGGAAGCCATCTAGATTCATTAGCATAAATTGGTGCAGGCATACATGCCCAATTCTGTAGAGTTAGTGTCTACCATAGTGGCTATAAAAGCCAACATGGCTATAAACCTATTACCAGCCATAAAGTCTTCTCCAGTAGAGTCCAACAGCTTCTGAGCATCATGGGTTAATTTCTTAAGTTGTCCCCAGGTTGGGGGCTGTGCTTTCTGAGTGTTATTGGTTGGTGTCTGGGCATGGCCCTGTAGTGCCATCGCTCTCATTTCTTCCACCCCAGGATTCAGATCGAATCTGACACCTTTGTGGCTCAAGTCGAGGTTTAATTCTCGCAGGTAACCATACTTTTCCTCCTGAATCTGTAATGACACAAGCAAATCCTCTCCCCCAAATTTGAACAATGCCTCTTTCCCATTTTCCAGTGTGAATATCTTTCCAAAGGATGAGTTGCCCTGTCTGTTCTGGTGGCCACTTAGATATGGTGGCCCAAAACTTTACTGGTGCTGAAGTAGAGCAAACTTTATTAATATCCAAAACATTTAAAGTGGATAGAGCTTTATGTAACAGATGGAATGGTGAACTTCTATACCTATCTATACCTTTTTGATGAATTGACATAAATTTAAGAGTAGCACATGCCATTTCAACCATATCCTGTCCTTGAGGATTATATGGAATGGCAGTATAATGATTAATATCTGACAAGACACAGAATTGTTGGAAGGAATGTGACACATAAGCAGGTCCACTTTCAGTTTTAATTGCTTTTGGCTTACCTATAATCACAAAACACTCTAGCAAAGGATTTGTTACATGTACAAATATTTCTCCTGATTGTGCATAGGCCCATATAAAGGCACAATATGTGTCCATAACACCACGAACAAATGGAAGTTTCCCAAAAGCGGGAATATATGTTACATCTATTTGCCACAACTCATTGCTTTGTAGGACTCTAGGATTTGTTTCAGGCTGAAAAGTAGGATGATTAAGCATTCTGCAATTAGGACAGGATAAAATGATTTTGCGAGCTTGTTGAAGGGAAATTTGAGGAAATTTTTGACATAAACTTTTGGTATTTACATGAATGAAAGTATGAAATTCAGTGGCTAAACAATCTGGTGAAGAAATAGCAACAAGTTTATCAACTTCATCATTATATTTAGCCACGTCACCAGGAAGGTGTGAATGAGAACGAATATGAGTTATGTAAATAGGAAAATTTCTATTATCAAAATTAGTTTGTAATTGGCAGAGCAATAGATCAAGTTCAGTATCATTTGACAAAGTCACTGTTTCTATATGATTAACTGTGAACCATACATATTGGAAGTCTGTGACAATATTGATAGATTGTGGAGCATGTAATAAAAGGTGGGTAACTGCCTGGAGTTCTGGTGTTTGTGCAGAAAAGAAAGGAGTATGCCATACTTTTGAAATTCTTCCTACATATCCAGCTTTTCCATTTCCTCTTCCATCAGTATAATATGTCTGCTGCAGGTGTAGGTTCAGAGCTCACAATTTTAGGCGAAGTTCAGTTATGCCAGTTAAGAAACTGTAAAGGTTTAGAACTAGGAACATGTTTGTCTATTTTTTCAATATACTCCGCAAGTTCAATTTGTCACTGTGCACTCATTTGTAATGCCTGATCTATCTGCTGCTTTGTTAAGGAAGAAACATAGATTCAGGGTCTTCTCCTGATTACCGTAATAAATGAGTTCAGTCTTTCAACACAATTAAACCTATTTTATCTATATAAGTAGTGAGTTGCTTCTGTTCCTTGTGTGGAAGAATAATCCATTTTAAAACTGCTTCTATTTGCCATAATATAGATGTAGGAGAATGGGATGATTGAAAAATTAAGAGAATAACAGGTTTAGATAAATCTATATGGGTTAGTTGTGCTTGACTTATATGCTGTTCTACCCAGGCTAATTCTTTTTCTCCTTCTGTTGTAAGGCTGCAAGGGCTGTCTAATGCTGGTTTCCTTCTAAGAGTATTAAAAAGATGTTGCAAAGCATAGGTAGGAATGCCTAAAGAAGGCCATAACCAATGAATATCTCCTAATAATTTTTGAAATTCATTAAGGGTAAGAAGCTGAGCTCTACAAATATTAATTTTGGGGGGAATTACATGCTGTTTTTGAAGAACATAACCTAAATAAGTAATAGGATAGTTGGTCTGAATCCTATCAGGTGCTCTCTGCAGGTCAAAGTCAGTCAACGACTGCTTGGCTACACAGAGCATTTCCTGCAAGTACCCTTCTGAGCTAGCAGAAGACAGTATATCATCTATATAGTGTATAATCAGAGCATCTGGGAATCTTTTGTGCAATAATTCTAAAGGTTTATTAACAAAATATTGGCAGAGCATTGGACTATTTAGCATTCCTTGGGGGAGAACTTTCCAATGATATCTTTTTACCGGCTCCTGGCTACTAAAAGTAGGTACCGTAAATGCAAATTTTTCTCTATCTGCTGGTTGTAATGGAATGGCTAAACAAAAAAAAATCCTTCAGATCTATAACAATTAACTTCCAATTCTTAGGTATCATAACAGGAGAGGGTAATAGGGCTGCAATGCACCCATAGGTTGAATAGTCTCATTAATTTTTCTAAGATGTGTGAGCATTCTCCATTTACCTGATTTCTTTTTAATCACAAATACGGGGGAATTCCATGGGCTAGTAGATTCCTCAATATGTCCTTCTGACAATTGTTCTTGTACTAAGGATCTTATGGCTTCCAATTTTTCTTTTGGAAGAGGCCAGTGCTCAACCCAAAATGGCTTATTAGTAAGCCATTTTAAAAGTGAACTGAAGCCCTTTTTTACAGTGGCCTCTATCCTAAACTTGTTTATCCTAAACCGCGTGTCTCTTTGGAAATTACAGGAACTTGTATACAACTTTTAACTTGACAAGTAGTGGAATGCTTTTGAGCCACCATATTCTTTGCCTGAGATGATATATGTGGAATGCTCCCATATGCTCCACATTGCATTAACAAATCTCTTCCTCATAAATTCACTGCTATCAGCAACATATGGTATTAGAGCACCAGTTTGTCCTTCTGGACCAGAAATCTGAAGAATGTTAACACTTTGGTGAACATCTGTCATTGTTCCAACACCAGAGAAAACCATAGCCACCTTCATGGTAGGCCAAAGTTAAGGCCAGTGTTGGTAGGAAATTATAGTCACATCTGCTCCTGTGTCTACAAATCTCAGCTGTATCTGAAGTCTTCTGTGTCCTATGCAAGTCTGTCAAAAAGTGTTTCTTCCAGTGCTTCCCAAACCCCCGACACGCTCTATGGGAGCAGCATGGCCTTTTCTGTACAGAAGAATCAATAATTGGGCTATCTGCTCTCCTGCTTCAATTTGATATGGTTGTAAGGTCTGCATCATAACCTCAATCTCATCTTTACAGTCAGAGTCTATCATTCCTCTGTACTATAATCCCTTTAGAAGTCAAACTAGTTCTTCCCACAAGCAAACCAACAGACCCCTCTGGGAGATGCCCATAAATCCCATTTCTAAGCTTTTGAATTCCTAAAGCAGGGGATAACATAACATTCTCCAGGGCAGGAATACCTAATGCTGAGCTACCTCTGGTGGCCACAGAGAGATCACTGACTCTGCTTGGGCATGGTGATAGCCATTGCTCACTGGAAATGTCTGGTCACTCCATGTATTGTTCGTCCTTGGACCCAGAGCTGGGCCCGAACTGAAGCTTCCCCAGGGTGTCAGAGGCGTGCCATTTTTGTGATATTTTCGTCCACACTGACTAGCCCAATGCTGTCCTTTCTGACACCTAGGACAGACCTTAGCAGGCAGAGGATTCTCTGAAGCATTAGCCTTTTGTTCTGTCTGGTCCTTAGTTCTTTGTTTTTCTAATCTACATTCCTTTTTCAGATGCCCTATTTTACCACACCCAAAGCTTTTAACATTGTTTTGGGAATAAGGGTTGTTTCCCTTGAAAGCAGCTGCCAGCAACTCTGCTTTAAAAGTTTTTGATCCTGTAACCCCACAAACTTTTATATACTCATCTAAAGTAGCATCTTGAAATTTCAATGGCTTTAAAACCTTTTTGCATTCTGAATCAGCAGTATCATAAGATTGCATTTTCAATAATAATTCTCTCAAAGCAGGTTGTGACAGTGTTTTCTGAAGTACTTCTTTTAATCTAGCTGTAAATTCTACATAAGGTTCCTTAGCATTTTGAATGACCTGAACAAAAGAGGGAACAGTTTGGGCAGGAGAAGCAGTCTTTTCCCATGCTTGGAGACAGCACGTTCTTGTTTGGACAATTGCATTATCATCATATTCTACCTGTTGATCAATACCAAACCAATCACATTAGCCCATGAGTTGGTCCGCAGAAATGGGAACTATTCGATTCACATGGGCATTACAGCGGCCATTAATTGTGCCTCTGCTCTCCACCAAGTTTTAAACTAAGGAATTCAGCTGGACTGAGAACTGTAAGTCCAATCGTTTCCCAATCCCATGGAATTAAGCCGTCAGACTGAGCTAGTCCTGAAATCAACCGAAATGTACAGGGAGAATTCACTCCATATGAAACACAAGCCTGCTTTAATTGTTTAATAGTTTTAAAAGATACTGGAGCATGACTATGGCAAACATAACCTTGGGGATATTCCTCATTACCTGCTGGTTAGGTAACCGTAACTGGGAACACAGCAAAAGCGTTACAAGCATCCATGTCTCCTTCCTGTTTGGCTTGGGCAAAAGCCTTCATGACTGTAGTCATGCATAGTTGTCTTTGAGCAGTTAACTGAGATGGGTCCCTAAAAGGGTTGCACTTATCATATATTGGGGCTGATGGCTGTCCCGGATATGCTCGAGAGATCAAAGAGGGAGGTGGAGGAAAATCTAACTTCTTTTTCTCATAATCAGCATTAGGTCCAAAAGATCCATAACTTCCTTCCTCCTCTGTAAATAAGCTCTGTCCCTGAAGTGATAGGGTCTCCTCAAGTAAAGTATTATCCCATGCCAAATCAAAGCTGTCCTTACCTTTTTCACTTCTCACATCCTCCAAGATCTCCTGTTCTGATTCAGCTTCTTTTAGAGACAGAAAATTTCCTAAAGTAACCCAGATAAAACAATCCTGGAAACCAGGCTTACCTACGCATTGACTCTTCTCCAGTCCCCTTGATACAGGAAAATAAAAACTCCAAACCTGAATCATATCTGGGATGCCCTCATGTTCCCTAAAGTCGAAGAATGATTCTTAGGAACAGTGGAGGTTAAGAGCAGAATATATTTATTGAGGGAAAGAAAAGAAAGCTTCTGTCAAAGAAAGGGACAGAAGTCTGGCCCGAGTGGGTTACCCCAAGACTCTGTCTTTTCTAGTCTAGGGACTTTTATAGAGTAAAACCATGAAGTGGGGTGGGTTCAAGGTAGGGGGAAAATGGGCAAAACTCTGCTAAGCCAATAAGAATTGTTCAGGTAAAATTGATTAAACCAGGATCAAATAGGGAAGCGAGTCACATAGCAAGTGGGCATGAATACAGAAGAGGGGCTTTTCCTGTAAGGGGTTGGGTCAAGGACTCCTCAAGGTGATCACTATCCATTTAGAATATCAATCCCTGATGTCCATCCCTAGGGAGGTATATGGGTACATTTGTTTAGTCCTTTGTCCTGAGGTAAGTCCCACGGCAAATATGTATGTTTCATGTTGGGTCCTTCAAGGGCCTCGCCTTGTCTGACTGCCTATAACATTTCTATCTAACTCAGCTGCCTATAACATTCCCCCCTCTGAAGAAGTAATCCGAACTTCTGTGAGGGAGTAAGGGGCAATGACCGCTCTGGCTTTCTCAGGGTGAAAGTGGTTGTAGTTGTTAATTGGCAGTCAGAGATACTCCTCAAAGAGTCTATGTAAAGACCCTCCATAGGCACCAGGTGTTTTCATCTTGGGTACACATATAGCTTTAAGTCTGGAGGAGACAAAGCCAAAGAAACAGTAAAGTATGCATGGGCCAAATCATAAGATCAACAGGATTATTATGAATTTAGCCAATAAAGATTTCCAACAAGAGGAGCTGATAATGGCCTCTGAGCTGTGAGCTCTCACTAGCTGAGCACTAGTCCCACCTGTAAGTGAGGAACGTTGAAGGGTCTGATGTACAGTCACCTTTGTATACCCTGCCTTGCTTGTCCCATTTTCCATGAAGGAGCTGTCATCACAGAAAAGGGTCAAATCAGAGTTAGTAAGGGCTGTGCCTTACAAGTCTTCTGTGTCTGCATATGTATGGAGAATTATCTGTTCACAGTCCTGTCTGTCAGCCTCAATTTCCTCCTTTTCTGGCAAAAAGGTAGCAGGGTTTAAGGAAGAGCATGTCTTTATTTGAATGGCTGATCCTTCTAGAAGTAGAGCCTGCTATTTAAGAATTCATCTGTCTGATAGCCAGAGCCTCCCTTTGGAGGAAAGAAGTCCTGCCACATTGTGAGGCATATATACAATGAGATCATTTCCTAAAGCCAGCTTGGATACTTCTGGCACTAAGAGAGCTACTGCTGCCATAGCTCTAAGGCAAGAAGGCCATCCCTTTGCTACAGTGTCTAATTCATGACTTAAATACCCTACAGGTTGTTGAGTGGGTCCCACATCCCGTGTAAGTACTCCAAAAGCCATACCTCACCTATCATCCATATAAATTGATATGGTGTCCTGTGGCCACGCTTAGGACTGGAGCATTTAGGAAAGCATGTTTAAGCTTTGGGAATGCCATTTGGGAATCAGGTTCCCAGGTTAAAATATGGGTATTGGTCTTTCGGGCCTCTTTTATAAGGTGATAGAGGGGTCTTGCAATTTCCCCATATTCTGGTATCCAAAGGGGACAAAAACCTGTAATTCTGAGGAATCCTCTTAGCTGTTTTAGGGTCCTGGGCTATGGTAAGGAAAAAAGAAGTGGTTTAATTTTGTCCTTTCCTAGCCTGTGGGTTCCCTTGGGTACAATGAAGTCTAAATATTTTACCTCAGGACTGCAAAGTTGTCCTTTAGATTTAGAGACTTTATAACCTCTGTCTGCTAGATAATTTAGCAGAGCACAGATGTCTTGGCTACAGAGCTCTTCTGAGGGGGCGCATAAAAGAATGTCACATGCATACTGTAAGACTGTGACCTAGGAAACCTCAAAGCATGTCAAGCCATGGGAAAGCACTTGCCAAAAAAGATGTGGACTATCCCTGAACACTTGGGGAAGCACTGTCCACGTGAGTTCAGAGGCCTGGTCATGAGGATCTTCAAAAGCATAGAGAAACTGGGAATCTCTATGTAAAGGAATACAAAAGAAAGCATCTTTTAAATCTAACACTGGAAACGAACTGGCATCTTCTGGAATTTGAGAAAGGAGTGTATATGGGTTAGGTACCATTGCGTGATATGGCAGTACTGCCTTAGTTATTAGTGTGAGGTCCTGTACTAATCTCCATTCCCCACTGGGTTTTTGAATTCCCAAGATGGGAGTGTTTAGCGGGCTGTTACAGGGCTCAAGTAAGCCTTGTGCCATTAGGTTATCAATTATAAGTAATAACCCTATTTTAACTCCAGATTTCAAAGGATATTGTCTCTGGGTATGAAAAATAGTAGGATCTCTGAAATGTATCTGTACTGTAACAGCTCTAAATGCCTTACATATTTTACCTTTAGTTGCCCACACTTCAGGATTTATTTCTGTCTCCTCAAAGGGGAGACAGTATACCTGACCTGGGTGCACATATATGACAGTATTTAAAAAAGATAAAATATCTCTCACTAAGAGAAGGACTGTACTTTCAGGCATTATCAGAAGGGAATGTGGGGGCTGGGTGTTTAGCTCAGCAGCACAGCTCCTGCCTGGCAAGTGAGGCACTTTTTTCCCAGTACCAAAAAAAAAAAAAAAGAAGGGAAAGAGGAAAGAGAAAGCCATCCGTTACAGATTAAGGGTTGTGAAAATTAGGGAGTTATCACCTCTCCAGTGACTCCTTTCACTGAGGGACAATGGCTGGAAGGAAGTCCAGAACTGAAAAGAGGGAACAGGGCTGGAGATTTAGCTCAGCGGCACAGCACCTGACTGGAAAACGCTAGGTCATGAGTTCAATTCCCGGTAATGGAAAACAAAACAAAACAAAACAAAACAAAAAAGTAAAGAAAAGTAGAAGCGAAAGACTTGTGCCAGTGTGCAGCAACAGGCTTGTTTCTCTTCCCTCCCAATTCCAGGGCTCCTTCACAGAGATGACAGTGCGGCCAGAGGGAGAAGTCAGAGTGTGCCCTGGGCACCTGCATTCCTGCTGGACCAACTGGTAGGATGGGTCTGAACTCTGGTGCTTTACATTCAGAGGGCACTCCGACATCCAGTGGTCACCTTTGCAGTCAGGCCATGACCTAGGAGGCTTCTTAGGGCAGTCCCTCTTAAGGTAGCCTGCTTCTAACAGTGGTAGTAGATGAATGTAGTTTTCGAGTGCTTCTTGGGGCCCCGAGAATCAGAATTAGAATCTGTTTCCCTTAGTGCTGCAGCAAAGGCAGCTGCTTTTTCTTGGTCTCTTGGTTTTCTCTCCTTGGCTTCATCCTCATCGTGGTTATAAAATACTGAGGAGGCAATTTTTACTAACACATAACGTGAGCTATCTGGAGCAAAAGCCATTTTTTGTAGTTTTTTTCTAATATCTGGGGCTGACTGAATAATGAACTTATCTTTAAGAATAATTTGTCCCTCTACTGAATTAGGATCTAGGGAAGTATGTTTTACCAGGGCCTCTTGTAAAAGATCTAAGAAAGCAGAGGGGTCTTCGCTTTTTTCTTGTTGAACTGCTGATAGTTTAAAATAATTGAATGGGTTACTCCTTGTCCTTCTTAACCTTCAAGAACACATGCCTGAAAATGTCTCCTACTGCAATCTCCCATATAGTTACTTGTCCAGTAGGCGTCTTGGGTAGGGATGGTTTGGGCCTGACTGAGAACTGGCAGTTCCCCTGTCTGTCTTTCTTCTGGTCTTCTAAAATTAATAATATGTTAATCATTTCCAAATACAATAGCAGCCTGTAATGCTGCCTGTTTCTCATTAGAGGTCAATGTTTGATTTAACATTACATGTTTACATTCTAGCTCATAGGTCTGAGTGAGGCCTCTAAATACCTCAATATCTTTTTCAGAGTCACCTAGAAATTATCCAAGGTCTGACTTTATCTCTTTTGAGTCACTGAGAGAAAACAGCACATGAACTCTGTTAGTTCCAAATTGTTCATTTATGTCTTGTAATGGATATTGTCCTTGAGGAGCTTGTTTAAACTCACCTAAGGATGGATAGAGGGCTGTAGAGGCAGGGATTATATCTGGTGGAGAAACCTCATCCTCTAGCCTAGAAGGGCAAGTAGGGAAACCTTAGGTTCAATAATGGTAGGAGAGTCTTTGATTAAAGCTGTCTTATTCTCAGGCTCCACGGATTGGGGAGGAGCAGTCTCAGGTTCTAGAATACTGGATGTCTTAAGAGTCTGAATTGTCCTATTCCCTGTAGCTCACATTTACACTTTGAAACTGAATAAGGACTATTTCTTAATGCAAAGAATATTTGAACATAGGGTACTTCTGACCATTTTCCTGCCTTTTCACAGTATCTTTCTAGTTGTAAAAGAGCATTTTAATTAATACTTCCTTCTGCATTCCGTTTCGGCTCTAGGGTATAGTAGGACATGCACACGTGCAAAAAAGTATTAAATGGCTTTTTCAACATGTAAGGATCAAGCATCTTCCAATGCTTAATAATGCAACTGAGAGGTGTAAGCGACCTTGACTGTGAGTTTCCCACCTCAAGAAGAGAAAGTTTGGGCATCCCCTCCTTATTCCTACTTGATTCTTGTACCCTTAAGGCATCCCTCAAGTAGATTCCACTCCAAGGCAGGTGGATGCCGTCTGGAGAGAGCAAGGACAAAATCCAATCAGCCTATGCACCCTCAAACTGACGTGTGATTCTATACTCCCAGGAAACTCATGAACCATGCACTTACTCCTACTGGACATCTAGGGCCTAAGTTACAATTGGTTTGGTGACTGGAATGTGTAAAAAAGGAAGCATATCTTTGCAATAAACTATTGCTTTTTATTCTTTGGAAGAGGGCATATATAAAAAGGAGAGTTGGAAATAGTTAAAGTATTCTTGAGCCTCACAGGAGATCACCTCTCCATAGAACTAACAACTGGCTGGACGAATCCTTGCCTCGTGCACTAGAGCAAAGAAGTCTCTAGATATTTATGTTCACTATCTAGTCACCTAGGCAACATTTCTTATTAACAGGACAAGACTATTTTATTTAAAGTTTGGGGTTCACAGGTTAAACTTATATTTACCACTTAGCAATCATATTTAAATATTTCTAAAGCCAAGTTAAGGCTGACAAGAATCCCTTATTACCCTTAGTTACCATATATAAGGCATAAATGTGAATGGTTCCTCTGCTAGCTGCCCTGAATGTAAATTGTTGCAAACTGCCTCAGCCTAGTTTCTGAAGTCTGGGGTTATTGAGTAGCTCAACTGGAAAGCTTATGGAGAATTTCTAGTCTACTGGCAGAGAGCGATAAATGCAATAGGCAAGTGGAGTGCTCAGGAGCCAGTTTCCACCAAGGAACCTTTAGGTATCTGTCGTAGAGTAGCCCTGACCATGGCCTCTCAGTTGTTCTCAGTTTCTATTGGCCCACACAGCCAGAGATCAGTCTCCACAAAGGAATCCAGGTGTCTCTCTGCACAATATTCTATCAGCCATTGGCTTCAATGGGGATTCACCAAAGAGATGCTGGGGAAACCTCTCCTCTGCTTTAAAGAGTGGCAGCTGCTCTAAGAGCACTTCACTAGCTGGCAGAGTGACCACTGGTTGTCAAAATTCTACAAGCAATAGTTAAAAGCCTGAACAAGATTACCTAGCACTACACCTAGGAGAAAGGAAAAGATGGAGATCCTTCCTTAGACCAAACATGTTTTGGTCCCAGAAGTGTGCTGCTTTCAGAGATAGCTCCTTCTGGTGTCACCCAGAATTTGGTTCTCTCCACTGTGTCTCAGATTCAGCCTCCCGAGGGAAACCTGCCCAGAACACTAAGCTGGGACATGGCTTTTATGTGTAATCTCCTGGACGGGCAAAATTCCGATGTCTCCTCTGACCCAGAGATGGGGTATGTGTTTTTCCTCTAAGGTGACTTTGCTCTCTTTGGCGTTAACAAACGCTCACAGAAGATGAGCTTAACTTAGTTGGAACAGTCTAAAGTTCTTTACTCCATGTGAGCTAGACTTAAAAAGACCTGTCTTACAGTTTATATCAAAGTTCACTAAGAGCATTCTAGCATTACTCTCCCTAGCTAAATAACATCAAACAAGGAAAACCAGTACATTTAGCAACTAGTTCAAACACATCAAACGCAACGTATTCCAACATGTTCTGGAAGAAAACAGGAATAAAATGTTCCATTAAAGAAATATCATAACCTTAAAATGGAAAAATAAAAACTCCCAACCTGAATGATATCTGCGATGAGTTCATGTTTTCTAAAATTGAAGAATGAATTTTAGGGAACCACAGAGTTTAAGAGCACAATATATTTATTGAGGGAAAAAAAAAGAAAGCCTCTGTCCAAGAGAGGGACAGAAGGGGGACCTGAGTGGGTTACCCTGGACTCTGTCTTTTCTTAGGGACTTTTATAGAGCAGAACCACAAGGTGAGGCGGGTAGAAGGAATGGGAAAATGGACAAAACTATGGTCAGCCAATAAGAATTGTTCAGGAGAAATGATTAAATTGGGATCAAATGGGGAAGGGAGTCACATAGCAAGTGGGCATGAATACAGAGCAGGGGCTTTTTATGTAAGGGGTTGGGTCAAGGACCCTTCAATGTGATTCCTACCTATTTAGAATATCAATCTCTCATGTCCATGCCTAGGGAAGTCTGTGGGTGCATTTGTTTAGTCCTTTGTCTTGAGGTCTGGCCCACAGCAAATAGTATCTTTCATGTTGGCTCTTTCCAGGGCCTGGCCTTGTCTGCCTGCCTATAATATTTCTGTCTAACTCACCTGCCAATAATAGTCTTGAAGACTTACTTTTATGTTCATGTCCCTGTACCTTACTCTTGAAAACTGCTTTCGTTTTGAAGCTCTCATTTCTGACTTGATTTCTTCATGCTAGTCTCCAATACTTAATTTTTTACTCTAATTTTCTTTACCCTCTTCTCAAAGACTCCCTTTTGTACTCAAATTCTACTTTTGGACTCGGGTCCCAGTTCCTGCCACCAATATGTCGTTCTATTCACCGTGTCAAGTCCTGAGAACAAGGTACCCACAGATGAATATAAAAGTAAGAAAAAAAGATAACCATGAGAGGCAAAATTCTGGGACCAATGGGCTTTCAGCATCTCAAATGGCAGCTCCAATCATCAATTTCAGTAACTCTTGCTCAGAAAGAACAAAAGAAGCAGCAGTGCAAATGGGAGGATCTCAACTGATCTAGCAAGAATGATAAATAAGACTTGACTAATTAGCCATCATATTATCATTCCTTAGGGGATATGTCAGCAAAGAATCTAGTGTTGAGCCCAGGGCTTTCAATACTTTTGCTAGACTTCTTCCAGAACCGAATAATCATGGCTTGGTCAGGACTGAGGCAATACACAAGCTAGAAACTAAAGAATGTCCTTCTCCACAAGGCTTTCTCTCTCCCATGGAAGGGTCAAGTGCCTGAACTGATGAGCACTCTGAATTCACTTCTCAGAAACAAATTATCTAGGTTGCTGCCATTTTGGGACCTAGTGCAGCAGCCACCGCCATTCTGGCACGGGCTGCTGTGCTGCTTTCTTCTCAAAGCAAAGTCTTCCAACCTTGCACTTTTGAGGTTGCGAAGAGCGAAGACTTGCTGCTTCTTTTGATGTCCCTGAGGCCATCTTTTCCATAGACCTGTTCCTCCTCAATAATCAAGATCTGTCTTCTATCTTTATAGTCTACAGCTTTTCTGGAGCTTCCTTTCTGGCCAAAGTCACAGCATTTTAGTCATCCTGCTAGGCTCTTTGCTCTTGATTCTCAACATAAATCTGGCTAAAAGCCCCCAACAACAGCCATGCCACTGCTGCAACATTCAACTGCCTTGAAATTTCTTCTGCCAGTTTAATTAGTCTGCTGCCCTTAATCTGAGACTAAGGAAAAATCTCTGGATGTGAGCAAAATGCAGACAACTTTCTGCCAAGCCTTAACAAACATCATCTGGAGTCCAGCAACCAATGCAGTCCTTCTTCCCTGCAGAAACCTCCCAAACCCAGTCTTTATGAGCAGGATTTCTATCAGCCTTCTGGTTTCTGACCTCTGACTGGAATCTCCCATACAGTACAGCTGAAGGCACTCCAGCACTTCTCTTTCAGGCAAAATCTCTGAACCTTTCCAATCTCTTCCCATAAACCATTTGCAAAGGCTCTTGAACCACATGGTCCAGCACTGTCACAGCAATGACCCCACCTCTCGGGTACCAAATTCTGTCTTGGTTCCTTTTCTCTCATTGCTGAGACAAAATACCTGATGCCCAAAATGAAGGAAGGAAAGGTTTATTTAGCTCACAGTTTGTAGAATTCTCAGTCCATAATCAGCTAGCTTCAAGGCAGGGTGACACACGGCAGAGGTCAACAGTTTATGACTGCAGAAAACAGCAAAAGCAAAACGGGAGGAGCAACAGAGAGCAAAACTCTTTCCCTCCCTTATATTATATGCAGGCCTTCTGCTTCAGGGCAGGTATAGTACTCACAATCATAATCGTAGCTTTGGACCATGGATCCATCATAAGCTCTACAGGCCCACCCCATGACTGCATGAGGCTTTGGGGAGATAACTAGACACAAACCATAACAAATAGAAATAAAAAAAAGCCTGAGAAATGAGATTATTTCTTTTCATCCAATGGAGACTAATAATAATTAACATTTTATTAATCATTTGAAGAAATCTCTAGATGGAGAGATCCTGTCTCAGTTGCTTTTCTATGCTTCCTGAGACAAAAGACAGAATGCCAAAAAATAAGGAAGGAAATGTTTATTCAGCTCACAGTTCGTGCAACTTTCAGTCCATAATCAGCTTGCTCCGAGGTAAAGTGGCACATAGAAGAGGGCCACAGCTCATGGTGGCAGAAAACAGCAAAAACAGCAAGAGCCAAAAGGGAAGAGCAGCAGCAAACAAGCCTGTTTCCTTCCCTTGTATTGTATGCAGGCTACCCACTCTGCTACACGCAATGCAGGGTGGGTGCAGCACTCACACCCATAATCCCATTCACCATGAGTCAATCAAAAACCAGGAGCCCACCCCATGACAGCATAAGGCTTTTGGGGGACATCTAGACACAAATCATAAGAGGTCCTAAAACCAGATCCCCACCTATTTTGTAAATAATGAGAATAACTGGTTGACAACAAGGGATTAAAATCCAAAGAAATACGAAACTAGTAGAATAGATAATAAAATTATAAAAGTAGGCATTGGAATAACACCTATAAAAACAGCATCAGTAAAGTCCTACTTTGCTTTGCATGTATCAAGAAGAGAGAATAAAAGTCTTGTACTTTAAAAAAGCATGGGTGACACATCTGTGTTGTGAACCTTTATAGGTGAATCAACTGAGAATATAAATGTGGCCTCCAAAACAGTTGTTCGGGGTTTCCCAACAGTCCCGCATATTATTCAACATTATTTTAAGTTCAAATATTTGGTAAGATTGTGTTCCACCCATGAGAAAAATGACAAATATAAACGGCTTTAAAGACGGCCTAAACAAGACACCTAGAGATATTTATCATATACTTTTAAGTAAGTTGATAAATGGAAGCAAAATTATTATTTGTTGAACTCTATCACAAAGGGAAATTAATCTCTAATAGGCAAAGGATGTAGTTTGGCTATCAGAGAACAATGGTTTACAAATGAATCTAAAAGATCTCAAAAATAGTGTCAGGCTGGGGTCAGAGAACTTCTATTGTGTGCTCGAAAAGTGACAGCATTTTCGTTGAAACACACATTTTGCTAGATTGTTCAGGTCCAGTACAAATTTAGAGTTGCATCAAAAATGTTTTCAGTTACTAGGGCAAATGGGTATATATCAAGAACATCCCTAGGCTGAGGCTTGAGCAGATCCCACTGGACATCCACAGCATCACAAAGTCTAGGCTGTCACAAAGGCAGCTGCTGACCAATGAGAGAGGAGATGAGGACACAATGTGCAGGTCTGAGGGCTGAGGGCCTCACAGAAGTAGTACAGCTCATGAATTGGCCAGGGTAGACCAGAGCGCAAAACTAGCAGCCATCATGTGTGAAGAAACGAACCAAGACGGTCCCTATGAAGACAGCACTGAGCAGGAAGACCCTGCTTCAAGTCCTGAGGAGCAGTTCCCTGTGGCTCACATATATTGCATTCTGCCTGAAGAATACAACCCGGCCTTGTCATCCACGACATACGACTTTCTCCACGCCATGGTCGACTCACTTACTGATTACGTCTTGAAGCTGGTATGCTCCGAGGGCAACAACAACGTCGGGATGCCCGCCAACGCCGAAGACGGAGAGACAGAAGCCGACAACAACCGTGAAGGTCCCCCTGTCATCCTGGATGTGTCCTTCCTATTCTCGGATGAGGCACCTGAGCCGAGAAACAATGCCTGAGAAGTGCTGAGCAGCGCCTAGTTGGAAGCCTCTGAGGCTCAGCCAGGGCCATGATGTCTCATGGAAGGGGAGGCCCCACTGTAGTCAGCAGCAAATACTAATAAAGGCTTTCAGTCATGGCAGTATTTTTGGCTTTGTTTCTGTCCTTTTGCGTAGGAGACGTCTGAGGGACATGGGGGAGCGTTGCCCTCCAGAGCGTTGCTGTGTGGGCTGAGGGCAGGGGTGGGAGGGAGGCTGCGGTCAGCCTGAGGCCTTTGGATTGCTGATTCCAGGGGGGAGTTTCAGTGGGGGTGGTGAGTGCCCTGGTCTCAAGGGAGGAGGTGGTTGTGGTAGAAAGCAGAGCAAACATGCTTAGTGGCTAGGAGTGAAGAAGGCCCTGGGAGGCCAGGCATATGTGTAGGGGTCCCCTAGGCATGTTGCATTCTCAGCAACCAGAGAGGAGCTGAAGACCATCACTGAGGTGGGGAAGGCTTTTTGCATGTTCGGGAAGGTCTGAAGTGAACAGCAGATGGGAATGGATGTGTGGTTTTGCCCAAGGGTGGGGAAATGTTGGCAAGAGCTGAGTCGGATGGAGCATTTCCATGAAGACTGAGGTGGGATGGGGAAATGACGAGGAAAAGTACAAATAAGGAGTTGTGCTCTGGTTTAATTTTTTCATTATTTTCTTCGCACTGCCTCATTCAAAAAGATTAATTGATGTCGAGAGCATTTGCTAGCATTGTGAATGCACTTTTCTATCTGCTGTTGTGGAGAGTGCTAAATTTAAACAATGTATGAAATGGGTAATAGCTCAGTGGCACAATGCCTGCCTGACAAGGGCAAAGTCCTGAGTTCAATTTCCGTATCAAAAAAAAAAAGAATTTTTCTGTAGGAAGAATTATCTTACCAACAACAGGTAATGTAGTACTAAACAAAACACTAGTTAGTGGGTATTAATTTTTAGTGAAAATATGTACTTATAATATTATTCATTTATTTTTTTTTTTTTGATGTTTTGAGACAGGGTCTCACTATGCAGTTCAGGCTGGCCTTCAGCTCACTTTTTAGCCCAGGCTGGCCTTGCACTCCCCATGATCCTCACCCTCCTGAGTGCTGGGATTACAACCATGCACCACCATCCTGGCTACTTTATTTACTTTAAAACACAATCATCAGTCTTACATTAGAGATCATCATTTATTGACCAGATACAGTATTTAG
Source organism: Chinchilla lanigera (assembly GCF_000276665.1). Classification (NCBI taxonomy): domain Eukaryota; kingdom Metazoa; phylum Chordata; class Mammalia; order Rodentia; family Chinchillidae; genus Chinchilla; species Chinchilla lanigera. The sequence continues at coordinate 40,460 of NW_004955601.1, forward strand.
AATAGTGATGAAATATCAGTGCCAGGATACGTCCTTTGATAGGTTGCTGTGGTTTGTTGGTAGATGTCCCCTCAAAGCCTCATGTGGTCATAGATGGACTTTTATGGAGGTGGCTGAATCTAGAGTGTGTGATGCTGGGATTAAGGGTGTGTGTTTACTAAGTCAGTGTACTGATTGGTTTGGCATTGTCCCAATCCCAGGATCCTGGATACAATACAAGGATCAGAGTGAGACTTGTCTTCTCCCTTCCTTGCTTTTGCTGTCCTATGCTGCCATGAACTGTTTCTCCTGTGTTATTCCCCTCTGCCAAGGCACCCTGCCTTGGAGCCAGGTGATTACAGGCTGAGGCCTCTGCAAACTTTGAGTTAAATAAACCTTGCTTTTTTAACTTTCCGTGTTGTGTGTTTTGTCTCAGCAATGAGACGAAAGTAACTGAGACAGAGTTTTAAGTAGAATATAGATAATTCTGTCCCAAATGATAAAATCAATCTATATACCATTTTAACAAAGGTGCTCCTGTGCAATTTTAAATAAATAGGATTCATATCAAGTGCTGCAGCAATCTTCCCCTTGCCCCTGAGGATCTCCATAGGATGTGTCCACTGTCTGTCGTGTCTTCCACTGCCATCCTCCATTGATTGTTGTCCATTCACACAGTTACACAGAGGCTGTCTGTCTTGGTCTTTTTTCTCTCATTGCTGAGACAAAATACCCTTCACCCAAAATTAAGGATGGAAAGGTTTATTTAGCTTATAGTTTCAGGAGGTTTCAGTCCATAATCACCTGGCTGCAAGGCAGGGTGTCATGGCACAGGACAGCACTCCAAGGCAGCAGAAGACAGCAAAAGCAGCAGGTGCACTGGGGTGGGGAGGCAGCCTCTTCTCCTCCCTTATATTGTACACTGGCTACCACCCCAAGGGCAGGTGTAGTACTCACACAGTCTCCATGCCATCCTCTTGCACAGGAGGAGGATGTCCACAAAGTAAGGGCCCTGGCTCCCTGCTGAGTCACTTAGTGAACCTTCTAAACTTCTCAAGTTGACACAATGTATCATGCATGACAGTGCCCTGTCACTTTCTATAACAGAATCGGAAAACCTGGGTTTCCTATTCCAATGTACAACTGCATGGCCATGTGACTTGAACATTCTTCTGCTCCCTCTAAACAATAAGCAGTTTTTTCTTTGGATGAAGATGAAGCTTCTGAGTCCCTCCATCTGGAAATTTTCCAAAATTTAAGTCCTTGTGTACTGGTAACCCTGCTTTTTCCCCCTTCTTGTGGTATAGAGCAGCCTTTAGTAACAAGATATGTATGTCCTGTTCACTAAATCATGTGCTCAGACATGCTTACCCACAGTGCACTGGGCCCGGTACTCAGGATATAAGCTGGGTTCTGAGACCACTGGCTGTGGACTTTACCATGTGTGACCTGTTGAGGAAAGACAATAGAGTGCTATGCAGGACAGAAAAGCCAAAGGAGATGGCCACAGCAGGCAAGTTTCTGTATTTGCCAGTTAAATCAGAACTCCATTCATTTATGTATGCACAGAAAAATAAAGCTTATAACTTCAAACCTAGAATTCTATTTTGTGTCAGGTGCAAACAGAAAAGGGTAAAGTCTCTTGTTTATATCAGAAAGCTGTTTTCTTCCCATTATTATGAAATTCTTCATACAGTTGACTGACATACATGAATAGAAAAATAAAACACCGGTAGACTAGATTCTTTCTTGTCCTTCATCTAACAGAGACCACATTATTAGTAATCTTCAGATGGTTTTTAGAAATCTTCAGATGGTCAGGTCCTAAAACCAGGTTCCCAACCACATTGTCAATAATTAGAATAACTGGTTGGCAGCAAGGCAATAAATAAAAAACCAATAAAAATTCATAGAGTGAAAAATTGAATTATAAAATTAAACACTGAGGGCCAAGTCCAGCCCAGCCCAGCCCAGGTGGGAGGCCTAGCAACCCATCAAGGCCTAAGAAGTGGTGCACAGCATAGGCAGGTGAGACCAGTGGTGTGGAAAATTCCTAAACAGCACTAAGAACACAAGCCAGCCTTTTATAAGTTAGGTCAACCAGGCATTTATGCTTTGGCACACAGACAGGTGGAACAGATGCTGGAGGGTGGGGCTGCAGTTCTTTTTTAATTAAAGAGATCTGGAAGAGCTCCAGGAATAGAGGACCCAACTCCCACATCCAGAGGCCAAGATCAGCCCCATACCCAGCAAACTTCTTTGGAGTACACATTTCTGAGATCTGACCTGGACACTGCCATAGAACTGTACACAGCAGGAATTTTACTGCTTTCATTTTTCTATGTTTGTCTGATTGATTTTCTTTTCTCTGTTTTCTGGGGGTTTTGTTCCTTTGTTTTGTCTTGTTTGTTTTTTGTGATTTTGTCTTTCATTTTTTTCCTGTTCTCTTTCTTTCCTGACTTTGATATATTACCTTTATTTTTGTTTTCTTCCTCTTATCTTTATTTTCCTATCAACTCTCTCACTTGAGTATATGTTACTTTCATGTGAATAAATGTTGTCTCTTTCTGGTTCACTTTAATGTTCCTTTGCTTTCTCTTTCATTCTTTCCCTCTTTTGCCTTACAGTTTCCCAAACTTGGGTGATCATCCTTTGCCCTCCAGCCTTGCTTCTATTGTATTTGCCATTATATATCTCTCTGTCTTGTCCCTTATCCCTCAAATCCCCCTACACACAACAGCATAAAATCACTCCACTTAAGGAAAACTCAATGCAGAGAAGTTCTTTGTATATGTTGCATTTTTTATATATAACTGTGGAATTTGGTCCTATGTTTCATGGTATCAGGCTAATAGTTACCACAGCTGTTCAGTAGCCAGGCTATGCTAGAGACTGTCATTATTGTTAACTGTACTACTTTTCTGGGATGTCATAACTGTTATAACTAGTTTTTCTCCCCTGTATGACAACACTATGATTGTATAGGGTCACACCTATCACTGTAGTCCAGTACCAAAGGCCTAGGTACTGAGCCAAATAGATAGCAACTTCTTATCATTAAAAGTTGGGAAAGCAGGTTCTTGCTATACACAAAGAACAAGAAACACATGTAGAAGACATCCCAGAGGATGTCTACGGAAGCTTCAGATCTAGAGACAATGCTACTGCCTTAAAAAATCCACAAGCATCAACAGAAAACAAAATAAAATAAAAATAGAAAATGACATGATGTAGACCCAAATGCAGTTGCAGACTGCCAATGCACCCACGAAACGTGCAGAGCGCAATGACATCTGAAGGCAACCACTGGAACTCTCTGAAATGAATAGCAAAAGGTGTGAAGAAACATGGAGGACAGTATCCAAAAACGTAATCTCTAAGATGCAAAAAGGAATGATGATCAAAGTGAAAGACATTAAAGTAGATAGAGATAAAAAACAGAGAAGCTCAGAAAAATGATGGAAACTAAAACTGCCCAACATAGTAAAGAAAGAGAACCTATGAAACAGATGCACACAGAATTCCAGGGGATTAAAAGCTACATTGGAAGTATACACAACAGAGTGAATGAAGGATAGAATAGAATGTCAGATCTAGGAGATAGGATTATGGTTAGAAACCATGGAGAGAATGATACATTAAATATAAGAAGAGACCATGAAATATCAGTCTAACAACTATGCAGTGAATCTTAGAAGAACAGCATAAGACTGATTGGAGTCAGTGAGAAAGGTGGACACAGCACATGAGCCATAAAAAAACCTCTTCACAGAAATAATGGCAGAAATCTTCCCATATATGGATAAAGAATTTGACTTAAAAATAACTGAAGTGTATATTACTCCAAATAGCCAAGGTCAAAATAAATCTACACCAAGGCATACAATAATTAAGATTCCTGAAATTCAGCCCAAGGACAGAATATTAAAAGAAGCTACAGAAAATAAAGCAATCACCTGTAAAGAAAAGTCCATCAGAATTGCAGCAGACTTCTCAACCAAACCCTGAAATCAAGGACAGCTTGAACTCATATACTTCAAACCTAAAATGAAAACAACCCTCAACACAAATTGATGTATGCCACAAAACTCTTTCAAAATCAGTGGAGATATAAGATACTTCCACGACAAAGATCAACTAAAGAAATTCATGACCACTAAACCAGCTCTTCAGAATGCTCTGAAGGATATATTAGAAAGAGAAAATGAAGACCACAAGCATAAGAACAGCAAGAAAAACAAAAGAAGCCACCAGGCAGAGTAAGTCATTAAACAAAAGGGAAAGATAGGGAATCAATAATAGGAAAATCACATGAAATAGATAAGCCAGTATATATTAGTTATAACTAATTACATATGTGATCTGAACTCATGAATCCAAAGAAATGGCTGTCAGAATGGATCAAAAAGCAAGATCTGCAAATATGCTGCATTCAAGAAACACATTTAATTGAAAAAATTTCATAGACTGAAATTCAAAGGAAGGAAAACAATACTCCATGAGACAGGAGCCCAAAAAAAGCAAGGGTAGCTATTGTATTTGTAGACAGTGCAAATTTTAAGCCCTAAAAAACTGATAAAATAAAACAAAGATGGTCATTACATATTAGATAGGGGAAAACTCCAAGAAGAGATAAGAATCATAAATATTTCTGCACCAAACACAGGTGCACCCAACTACATAAAACAAATCTTAACTGACATGATAAAGCAAATAAGTACTAACATAATTATTGTGGGTGGTTTTAATACCGTACTCTCACAAATTGGTAGATGAACTAGACAAAAAATCAACAAAGAAATATTAGAGGTAAACCAAGCCTGTGAACAAATGAATTTGATAGGTGTCTTCAGAGTGCTCCACTGCAAAACAAGAGAATGCACATTCTTCTCAGCTGAACATGAGACATTCTCCAAAACAGATCATATATTAACTGAAAAAAAAAAAGCCTAAGTAAATGTAGAGGAATTGAAATCCTCCCATGCATACAATCTGAACATAGCACAATGAAATGAAAAATCAGTGACAAAGGAAACCTCAAGAACTACATTAACACATGGAAATTAAACAACACTCTTCTGAGCAACCAATGGATCACTGAAGAAATTAAACAAAAATTAAACACTATATTGAACTAAACAATAATAATGATACAACATACCAGTATTTATGGGATGAAATGAAAGCTGTCCCACAAGAAAAATTTATAGTGATGAACTCATACATCAGGTAAGTAGAATGAGCTCAAGTAAACAGCCTAATGAAGAACCTCAAACTTCTAAAAAATGAGCAAACCAAACCCAAAACCCATAGGAGAGAAGAAATTATACTGATAAGAGCAGATATAAATGCAATGGAGACTAAGATAACATGCAAGGCATCAATGATTCCAAAAGTTAGTTCTTTGAGAAACTCAATAAAATTGATAAACTATTCGTGAACCTCTTCAGAAAAAGGGAAGGAAAAACACAAATTCAAGGAATTAGGAATGAAAAGGGGAAATCACAACAAATCCCACATAAATCCAGGAGATCATCAACATTACCATGAGAACCTATATTCCAATAAGATGGAAAACACAGATGAAATGGACAGGTACCTTGACAAAATCAAACTTCCAAAACTAAACCAAGAAGATATAAATATTCTAAGTAACCCAATACCAGCCAATGAAACTGAAAATGTAATTAAAAGTTTATCTACAAGGAAAAGCCCTCACCCTGACAGAGTCACTGTGGAATTCTACAAACATTTAGAGAAGAAATACTGACACTAATGCTAAAACATTTTAAGGAAATTGAAAGGGAATCAGTACTTACAAAGTCATTCCTAGAAGTAAGTATTACCTTGATTCCAAAACAAGAACAAAACCTAACTAAGAAAGAAAATCACAGGCCAATGTCCCTAATGAACATAGATACAAAATCCTTAATAAGATAATGACAAACAGATTGCCACAAATCATCAAGAAGGTTATACATCATGATCAAGTCATCATGAGCAGGGATGCAGGGATAGTTTGACTTATGAAAATCAAAAAATGTAATAGACCATATTAGGAGAATCAAAGACAAAAATCATATGATCATCTCAATAGATGCAGGAAAAGCGTTTGAAAACAGAGGTATTATATGATCCAGTTACCTCAACAGTGGGCAAATACCCAAAGGAAATGAAATAATTGTGTTGCAGAGATCTTTACATTCCCATGGTGCAGTATATACAATACCCAATAAACAGAAAGAAGAGTGCTCACAGCCTGGTGAGTGTATGAGGAAAGTGTAGTACATAGGAACTTGGAATACCATTAATCCGTAAAAGGAGTCACAGCCTGTCATTTGTGATGACATGGATGTAACTAGAGACTATAATGTGAAGTAATCCAGGCACAGAAAGATGAGTACCATATGAACTTATTTATAACTGGAATCTAAAATAGGTGATCTCATAGAAGTTGATAGAGAATTGCTGGAAGCTGGGGGGATTAGTGGGGAGCAATGGTAGGCAAAGACCGATCAGTGTGCACTAAGCTATAGTTTGACAGGAACAAGAAACTGGGATGTTCTGAGATGCTATTGTACATGAAAGTGATGTGAAACAACAACAATTTATTGTGCCTTTCAAAAAGTAACCAGAAAGTATGTTGAATTCTAACTGTAGAATAATAACAATTATTGAGGATCTTATAGGAGAATGCTTCCATGATTTGCAGGCTAAGGAATATTTTCTTTAATAGGGTACTCATAATGTCTCATTAGTCAAGTGAGAAAGATGAACAAATTAAACAATTACTATTAGAGGTTCTCATAAAAGACACCACTAAGAAAGTGAGAAGCCAGGTCAGTAGGTGGGAGAAGATCTCTGCAACACAGGGAGCCAGCACAAGATGTGCACCAAATGTGTAAAGGAGGCTTTAAATCAGTCAAAGGTTGTTGTGAAGTGCACGTACCAGAGATGTAGCTGGTGTTCTTTCTTCCAGATCTGGTAGAGGATATTGGCCACTGAAGGGAAGAAAGTACTAACATACATCTTTTTATGTGGAATAAAGAATTGAAAATGATCACTTAGGTAAATCAAAATACTATATTCAAAGTAAGGAATGAAAGAAATTAAATGCCTCATTTCTTTAGAACTGCTTATTTCAATTCCGTGTGGAAAAATAGTGAGAAATGTTCTATTCAGAGTTACCTCTTAAATAATGTAGGCTACAGAAAATACAAGTCTTCAATAGAACAATACTCCTTGTTCAAAGAAGTTGGCAATTGAAGGTCATGTCTATTACCACACTGCTTACTCACTTTTCTTCCCAAGATGGCCTCTTAATGCCTGTGACAGGATAAGTTAGTTAAGGGAAAAGACAAACTGAACTAAACAAAATCAAACAAGCTGTAGTAATGCCAACATCTCCCACCTCAACCAAAGCAAAGACAGCTCAACACTGAGTTGCCTTGGAATCATATTATGAGGCCCCTTCCTGAATGGTGGACAGAGACATTGGGAAGAGAAACATATCAGTTGATTCACAGGAGATTTCTCCAGAGGACTGGAGTTTGGTAGGCCCCAGCAGCAACAAAGGTTACATCAGGTTTAGATTCTAGGTTATATTGGAAAAGAATGAATTTGACCTATACTCAAGTTAACAGAGTGAAATCCCTGCCCCTTGCACACCCACAGGCTAAACGCAGTGCAAGTGGGAAGGTTCTCTGCATGTGTCCTTTCTCAGGGAAAGGTGGGTTTGAAGAGAAGAAATTGAGGAAGTACTTCAGCTGTGTTTGAAGTGATGTGACGAACAGGCTGAGCATTTGACAGTCATCTTGCCAGTCACTCTCAAGTGTAAGAGAAAATCTCAGGGGAATTGTCTGTGCTTTCAGAGAAGCCATGTGGACTGAGACTGTTTTCTCCTTTGAATCACTCGTTCTCTGTCTCTCTCTGTCTCTGTCTCACTCTTTCTCTCTCTCTCTCTCTCACACACACACACACGCACACACGCACACAGATTCACATATGCACAGGCACACCTCAGACACCTGCTAAGGCATTGCTGAACCTGTGGTTGGGTTGTACTTCAACTGTACTCTTTTTCCCTATATTAAAAATGCTATGTTTTTCTTTTCCCGACATGAATCCCTTCACCCATCAAATCTCCACAAGAGGGCCAGAACCTCACGTGACCTTGGCACACACAATGCTCTTCCAGGTGCCATTGGGGCTCACGACCCGACACTCACTGCACACCCTCAGTGAGCAGGCAGGGCACGGGTCTCCTCGGTCAAAGATTAGGCCCAGTTCTCTCTGGCAGTGAACACAGACTCGGCTGGTCTCCTGCTGGGTCTTCTCACTTTTATGTTTTGCTTCTTTTTTTTTTAATTTTAAAAATAAAAGGAAGAAAACATTAACAGACAGACAACATTTTACAAAACAACAAAAGAACACTACAGACAATACGGAGTTACAAACAAAGTGGTAGGGAATTAACAATGGTGGTTGTATTACATATTGATATCTTCAAAGTGGCTTCTCATGAAAACAGATATAGACATGC
>NW_004955601.1:50205-52148 GCF_000276665.1 Chinchilla lanigera
CTGTTTCTTCCAGTCTGTTCCATTGATCCTCAGGCCTGTTTTTAGCCAGTACCAGGTTGATTTTATGACAGTAGCTTTATAGTATAATTTCAGGTCAGGGATTGTGATTCCACCTGACTTGTCCTTGTCTCCCAGGGTTGCTTTTGCTATTCTGGGTCTCTTCTGGTTCCAGATAAATTTAAGGCATATTTTCTCAAGATCTGTGAGGTATGCTAATGGTATTTGAATGGGAATTGCATTGAACCTGTATAGCTGGTTTGGGAGTATGGCCATTTTCACAATGTTGGTTCTTCCTATCCATGAGCAAGGAATGATTTTCCATTTACTGAAATCTTCTTCAATCTCTTTTTTCAGAGTACTGTAACTTTCATTGAAGAGATCTTTGACTTCTTTTGTTAGAAGGATTCCTAAATATTTCAATTTCTTGGATATTATTGTGAAAGGAATGGTTTCCTTCATTTCTCTCTCAGTCTGTTTGTTGTTTGTGTATAGGAATGCTATCGATTTCTGGGTATTGACTTGTATCCAGCTACACTGCTGAATTTGTTGATTCATTCAAGGAGTCTTTTTGTGGAGTTTTTGGGGTCTTCCATATAAAGTATCATGTCCTCTGCAAATAGTGATAGTTTTACTTCTTCCTTTCCTATCCTTATTCCTTTTCTTTCTCTCTCCTGTTTAATTGCTCGGGCTAGTGGTTCCAGAACTATACTGAATAGGAGTGGTTACAGCAGACACCATTGTCTTGTTCCTGATTTTAAAGTAAAACCTTTCAGTTTTTCTCCATTGAGAATGATGTTAGCTGTTGGGTTGGCATAGATGGCTTTGGTCAGGTTAAGGTAGAGGTCATGTATTCCTATTTTCTGTAGAGTTTTTATCATAAATGCATGCTGGACCTTGTCGAAAGCTTTTTCTGCATCTACTGAGATGATCATGTGGTTTTGGTCTTTGGCTCCATTGACATGGTGTATAACATTTATAGATTTGTGAATATTGAACCAACCTTGCATTCCTGGAATGAATCCAACTTGGTCATGATGTATGATTTTCTTGATAATTTGCTGCATTCTCTTTGCTGCATTGATAATTTGCTGCATTCTATTTGCTAGTATCTTATTGAGTATCTTTACATCTATATTCATCCGGGAGATTGGTCTGTAGTTCTCTTTCTTGCTGGGGTCTTTCTCTGGTTTTGGTATCAGTATGATGCCTCCCTCTAGAAATGAGGTAGGGAGAATTGCTTCCTTTTCAATTTAATTGAGTAGTTTGAGGAGGGCTGGTATTCAATCTTCTCTGAATTTCTTGCAAAATTCTGCTGTGAATCCATCAGGGCCTGGGTTTTTCTTTGTCAGTAGATTTTCAATCATGCTGTCAGTCTCATTAATTGATATCGGGCTGCTCAGGAATTTGATATCTTCTTGAGTCAACCTTGGTAATTCGTACATATCTAAGAATCTGTCCATTTCTTCTGAGTTTTCTATCCTATGGGAGTAAGATTTTCAAAGTAGGTATTAATGATCTTCTGAATTTCTGTGGAATCTGTGGTAATTTCATCCTTTTCATTTCTTATCACATGAATTTGAGTTCTTTCCTTTCCTTTCTTGGTAAGGTTGGCTAAAGGTTTATCAATTTTATTTATTCTTTCAAAGAACCAGCTCTTTGATTCATTTATTTTTTGGAGGGTTTTCTTTGTCTCAATTGCATTAATTTCTGCCCTAATCTTTATAATCTCCTCCCTTCTTTGGGCTTTGGGGTCTACTTCTTCTTCTTTTTCTAAAAGACTGAGATGTAGCATTAGGCTACTTATTTGTTCTCTTTCTGTTTTCCTTATATGTGAATTCACTGCTATAAATTTACCTCTGAATAGTGCTTTCATTGCATCCCATAGATTCCGGTAAGTTGTATTTATATTTTCATTTGTTTGTAGGTATTTTTTAATTTCCTCT
>NW_004955601.1:52749-95515 GCF_000276665.1 Chinchilla lanigera
TGGATTTCCTTTTCAGTGAAATGTGTTTCCTGTATACAGCATATCACTGTATTTTGTTTTTTAATCCACTCTGCCAGTCTGTTTCTTTTGATTTATCATTGTCATGTTATTTACTTGCGTTAGTGTCCTACTTTTTCTACCTATTTGTTTGCTCTTCTTGACGTTTCATTCCTACTGTTGTTTTTGAAATTGCAGTCAGATTTTTTTCTGTCCAGAATATCTTTTAGTACTCTTTGTAATGCTGGCTTGGCAGTCATGAAGTTCTTCAATTGTTCTTTGTCGTGAAAATATTTTATTTGCCCAGGCAAAATACAGACTCGAACCGTGGGTTCGGCAGCTCTTGGAGCACTCGCTCTCTCAGCCCAGGATGCGTGGGGCTGGGAGAGTCTCCATGCCCAGCCCCCACCCAGAGAAGTCCCTGGGACTTCTGAGTGAGGACCTCCTCTCTGCCACGGGTGCAGGGAGGGGAAAGACTCAGTCTGTAATGTCGGCAGGGTCCTGGTTCGCACACTTTGACCTCAGGGAGTAGATGGGAAATACCTGGCTCTCTCCGCGCGTTTCAGCTGTGAACCGTGGCGGTGTGGGCCAAGCACAGGCTCGAACCCATGAGTCCAGCAGCTCCTGGAGCACTCTACGTTTTGCTTTTAACAGTTCATTTTTCAGCTTCCTGGAAAGAGACAAAAACAAAACTCACTTTAAAAAACACAGAGAAGTGGGGCTCTATCTGACTTACTTTCATTTAGAAGAATATCTGAAACAAGGAATCAGAGCCAAATACTTTCCAGAAATACAATTTCTACCTCCAGAGTCAACTATTTTTTGGTATTAGCAGTTGAAAGACACATTGGTGTTTTGCTTTTGACATCCTCCACTAGCAGTGTTTTTCTCTAAGTACTTATTCACACTCTATGTTATCTAAGGCATCTTTGACCTTGTAGTGCTGGAGAATTGCCTCGGTTTGGCAGTGGTGGCAAACCTGTGCCATGTGTGCCACAGTGGTCTGTTTGTATCACTGAAAGCTCTAAAAGTTTTGCCAACACTGAGCATGCCTGGTACCATGTTCTGTATCTGCGTGGTATGCTACATGATACCACAGTGCAGTGGGTACTTTCCTTGCAGTGATCTGATGAAGATTATGCCTGTAAAGATCATGGCTACCTCCTCAGATCTAAACCCTTCAACTTAGCATTTAAGAGTTTCTGACAATTCCTATGAACCTGTAGATTATGCTTTCAAATATATGTCTAGGCTCAATCTTGAATGTGCTGTAAAATGATTTATCCATTTAATCTAAGTCTTTTCATTTCTAAAATGGGAGTAATAATATTCTTATGTTTTTCTTTAACAGTAAATGAGATGTTATAAGAAAAGTTCCCAGAATAGTGCTTGGTATATAATTACTAAATAAAAGTTAATTCTATGTTCTTTCTCTTACTACTTGACATGTAACCTATGTATGTATCCTGCAGAAACCTGCTGTCCCAACTTCACCTCTTGTTCCAGCAGCATTAATTAATTAACTGGGAGCTTATTAGGTACATAAAATCTCAGGCCCCACTTCAAGCATATTTCAGATCAGATCAGATCAGATCAGAATCTGTTTTAATTTCACATATTCACATTTCAAAAAATGTCCAGGTGATTAAAATTTGAGAAGCATGGCTTTGGAATATTTATTCTTAAACCTAGCTTTCATTGAGATTAATTGGAAAGATTGTAAAAAGTATTGATGGCAGCTTCTCACACCCATAGAGTCTGTTATCACCGGTTTGGGATGCGGCCTGTGCAATGGTATTTATAAGGTTCCCTACTTATTCTAATGTTCTGCCAGATTTGCAGAACATTGCTTTGGAAGACGGGTTAAGTCCCACTATAATGCTCCACAAACATGCTCCTTTATGTCCTCGATCAATCCCTTTGTCAACATAATATTTGTACTGTCTGATTTTTCAGATGAATCAAGATTTATCCCACATACTTCATACCATGTCCTTTTATATTTATAACACTAAATTTTGTCAGGCCCAACCAGATTATCATCTTCCCAAAACCAGGAACACAGCGGTATTTCTTGTACAGACTGTCCAGGTTCCCATTCCATGCTAGGTTACAAAACACTTGAATATTGAAAGTATTTATTATTTCTTTCAACCCTTTCAGCCTTTGAGGTATTATGAATCTCTCATTATTGCATCCATAGTATACGTGTTGAAATATCACATTAACCCATTAATAATTCACACATGTAAAAATAATAAGACATTTAAAAATATAGTAGGCGGTACACATGGAACAGTGAATCAAGTCTTCTAATTACCAGCCTAACGAGAGCATCATAAATGAAGAATTTTGAAAATGAAGACTAAAGGGGCTGGGGATTTAGCTCAGCAGCAAAGTGCCTGCCTGGCAAGCGCAAGGTCGTGAGTTCGGTTCCCGGTACCAGAGAAAAACCAAAAAAAAAAAAAAAAAGAAAGAAAATGAAGACTAAAGTTTCCAAAACTTTGACTTACACATTCACTCATTCAAACAACAAGCAATTATTTATTTAAAAAACATTTTTTTTTCATCTTTTTCAGACAGGGCTCGCTATGCAGTTCAGGTTGGCCTTGAGTTCACTTTGTATCCGAGGCTGGTCTTGAACTCCCAAAGATACTCATGCCTCAGCTTCTTGAGTGCTGGGATTGAAGGCATATGCCACCATGCTCACCAGCAAGCATTTACTGAATGCCTACCTAGTTTATGCTAGGAATGCTGGAATTCAGACAGAAAAAGGAATAAAAGCAGGACAACTACTAAGGGTTACCTCTATGCTCCAAGTTAGTCCACAAGGGTAAAAATGACACCCAATAATTCATCTGTTACAGCAGACAGGAATGCAGAACACTCAAAAGCTTTCACTCTCTTGTGCATCTAAACAAACTGACAAGAATCCATGGCAGGTGTTTTCCTACTCCTGATATAGAATTTACAAACTATTATGATCTCAACCAGAGCAAGAACTTGGTTCATAAAATTCAATGAATGGAGAGCCCTACACATTTTATATTTTGAAACTTGTAAAACACAAAGTTTAAAATAATTAAAATAATTAAATGATTAAAATAATTTCCCACATGAAGACCTCACTGTATTATTTTTAGTATCACAACAGCTATTTCAAAACCTTGAGACACAAGGGAAATAGAACAAAATCTTCAAGGAGTCATGCAGTAGTGATAAACAAACAAAGTAATCGAACTGACCAAGACAAAGACAGCAATCCCAAATAGCTGCTTTTTCTGAGTAGGTTGGTGAGCCAGAGAATAATGTACTGAGCAAATGTAGGATTCTGGGATATTCGTGAGGCAAATTTTCTGCTAGAAGAATCTATGACCAGGTGTTTGAAGTTCAACCACTCAGAAAGAAGCTCCTTAAATTAGAGTATCAGGGAGAAATAAAGGCCATAAATTAATGAAATATATGCATTGTATTTTCTTCATACTCTACCTGACAGGATTTTATTGAGCAATCAGATTTTTTCTGTGGTGCTGGGGATTGAATCCAGGGCCTTGTGCATGCAGGGCAAGAGCTCTACCACTGAGTCACATCCCCAGCCCCTAGCAATCAGATTTTACCTAGTTCGCTGTTACACTCTATGTAGACTTGGGGCCCAGTGTACATCTAATCACAGCAAAGCACCAAAAAGGCTTAAACATATTAGTTGAGCAACTCCTAAAACACCCACTGTCATTACCCTAAATATTTTGGCACCTATCTCTGAGATATGTGAGGAAAGCTGGGAAGAATTCAATATGCTGGTAAAGAATATTAAAGAGCTTACTTATTTTTCACACCTCTCTTAGAAACTGAACTAATTCAATCACATGTAGGAGAGTCCATGCTGAGTGGGCACAGCCCTTTCCAGACACTCTTGAGGCAGAGGAAGAGCAGTGAAAGGATTTCTCATTCTTCTTTGTGCAGTTATGGGAGAATACGTCAGGTTGGCTGATTCACATACAACAGAAATTTACTTCTTAGTGTTCTCAAGGCAGAGCAGACCAAGATCAAGGGGCTGGCATCTGGTGAAAGATCTCTTCCTGTGTCATCCGAGGAGGAAGAGTAAGAAAAGACAAGAGTAGAAGGGATCTCAACTGCTATTATAATAATCCCACTCCTACAATAAAAGCACCAATCCATTTGTGACGTGAGAGCCCTCATGAGCTAAGCACCTCCCATTAGCTCTCTCTTCCAAACACTTACACTGGGTTTAAGTTTCCAAAACATGAGCTTTGTAGCACACACTCAACCCAAGGTGCAGTGCAGGTAAACCTGAGAGAAGAAGGTGTATAATTGGAGAAATAGTACCGAGGGGAATGAAAGCAGAGGAAGCAAAAAGACAGCAATAAGATGGGAGATAGGCTGCCTCAGCCCTCTGTTTAAGTATCCAGCACTTACAAAGCAAGGTGAACCTCATCTTGATCCGACAGGGATGCCCTAGCCTAGGAAAGGTATCTGAAGAATATCAGCTTCTGTCTTGCAAGCACAGTATCTGTAGAGGAAATGGAGAATCCATCGGCATAAGCTAGCAATGCTTCTGTTTCCAAGTAACAATCTTAAAAATGGGTTTCTTTCTTTTTTTAAACAAAAAGATATCAAAAGATACGCAGTTGCTTATCTTATTAGTTCACCTGGAAAGTAAGATCATTAAAGACTCAATAGTCTTTTACCCAGATGATTCCTCATGCTCAGTGTGTGGCTTATGATTCTTACGCAAATAGGTCAGACAGCTTCAGCATATACAATGGCAACCTCAGTTAGGGCAGGAGCAAGGTTATGCATGGGGAGGGGGGCATCAACTATATCTGTCCCTCAACAAAAATAAAAGCTGACCAAGAAGTACTCTGATCAAGCTTCTCCTTAGGCTTCTTTCAACACATCATTTCATATTATCACACTACCCGCAAGGAAGGCTAAGAAAGTGACTTCTCTCCATCTTCAATGAAGAGAGAGCAAAGGGTAAAGGGTCAAGAATGATGTTATCACTTGAGAATAGCATGGAATTTCTCCAAGGCAGTATCCTCCTTTCCTGCAGACAGCAGCAAATTTCAGCACATTAAATAGCCTCCTTCATAATATTCCTATGCTCACTAAACAAGGAAGATATAGGCAGTGAAAAAACCTGGCCCTGGATTATATAATCAACCAAACCCTAGAAGACAGTCTTCACTGTTTGGGTGCAAGTGTCAACTAACTTTCTTTCCAAAGCTTTGCTACCGGTGAGAACAGTGACCCTTTGTAGTTTTAGGCCCCTCATATAATCACAGCAGCTCTCTTGGGGAAGAACTATACAGCTGTATCACACACCTTATTAGTAACTTGTCTTCTTCCTTGGAATATTTTCACACTCTTTCCTTCTCTGTGGTAGGCAGAACAATGGGAACTCAAAGATACCCTAATACTTGAGGCTTGAAAATGTTCCAAGATTGTGAAAATAGTGTAATTCAGTTAAGAATCTTAAAATGAGGAGGTTCCCCTGGGTCATTCAGATGGGTCAACATAGTTGCAAGTGTTATTTTAAGAATGAAGTAGAGCAAGATGAGATCCAGACCAAAAAGAAGACACACAGAGAAGGCACTGCAATCACAGGCAGACATTGGTTTTATGTGGCCACAACTAAAGAATGCCAGGATCGGGACATGATGGTATATGGTACATGCTTTTAATCCCAGCACCCCAGAGGCTGAAGCAGGACAACTGCAAGTGTGAGCCTAACCTGAGCAGTGTAGAGATCTATGAAGACCCTGTTTCTACATTTTTAATCGTGCTGATACACACAGTGGCTATAGAGGTTAGGATGATAGTGGCCACTCCTGCAAAATCGACCATATAATATTAAAACATTCATTCTCTTCCTGTGCCCTCTTAAAATCTCTTTCTATTTTATCATTACATAATAAAAATGCATAGATTATACTTGTGTTTATCCAAATTTAAGTGATGGACCCAACTGCCATGAAGTCTCTTAAAGTCAAGATTTTTCACTGAGAAACCACTTTGAAGATACCAAAACGTAATAGAACAACCATTGTTAATCTCCTACCACTTTGTAACTCTTTCTTGTTTGTATTGTCCTTATGCTTTTTTGTAAATGGATGTCTGTTTGCTAATAGGTTTTCCTTCTTTTATTTCTTAATATAAAAAAAATGATTCTTCATTACTTCTGTGTAGATATAAGGCCATGTGAGATCATTGTCCTTTCTTGCACTCAAGTTTGGCCAAATCTATTAGCTCTCATTTGAAATACCTCAACTACTTCACCAGCTTAGGTATTTGTTCATGCTTTCTTTCTGGAATATTCTTTTACCATCTCTCTGATCCATTCCCTATTCTTCTGTCAGTTTTCAGTTTTATTTTTTTATTTTTATTTTAAAGAACATAGTACAAAAAAGAGCAATAGCAAAATACAAACAAAAGAAAGCAAGGACAATAAAAATGATATGGGTTTTCAAACCAAATGATAGGGACGGGCAGTGGTCGTTATATTACATATTGTTATCTTCCACGAAGTTGCTCAGATTAGCAGATGTAAGAAAAGTAGATTGATCAAATCATTAATGGGAAAAAGAAAATAATAATTTGAAAGAACGTTAGAGATAATACATAATGTCTCTTTCCTGAAGATATTCCTTGATTATCTGATTTAAAGTAAATCCCTCACTGTATTTTAAAGTAACTCTTGTTTTGAAATGTAGTTAAATGTTTCTCAATTGATGATAATCATCTGCCCTAGGTATAATTTGTCAATGTTTGGTGACATTTTCAGACACCACAACTGAAGGACAGACGCTGAGAATATTATTATTGAGAATATTAGCATCTTATTATGGGACTATGCTCCTGCCCCACAGAAAAATAACAATCGTGCTGGCAGTCATACATCCTGCTTTAATTTATGAATGACCATTTGGCAGTACACATTTGTTTGGACATATGTGTGAATCTGAGAGAAGGATCTAGAATGCAAAAAATGTAGCTGTATGAGATAGAAAAAAGTATGGAAAGATTCTCCTCTAGAAAGATCATACTGCTATCACCACCCCTTCTGAGCCTAATGAAACTGATTTTGGACTTCTGACCTCCTGAACTGTAAGAGTCTGAATGTGTGCTCAGGCCTGGCTTGGTGGTGCACGGTTGTAATCACAGGATCAGTGGGACGGGAGGAAAAGGTCTTACATCACGTAAGATTATTGCCAAGCCTCAAAACCTCGTGGAGTTTTGCATGACTGGCTTCTGAAATTGCAGATTAGAGATTCATTTCTTCCTTCCAATTTCTTTCTTTTGGAGTGGGAAAGTTATTGACTGTAAATGAGCCAAAGCACGAGAAAAATGGCAGAAATACAACAGTAGAGAAGAAGAAAGTTAAATGGGAAAGTTAAAGCAGTGTTTCTGAGTGCACTGATGTCTGAGAGGCACCCAGGAGGTCTGGAATGCAGAAGATTGATGGCAGTGGGGTGTGGGGTCGTAAGCAGTGTTCAGTGTAGGGCCTTTGAATCAGTAACTACAGAAGAGTAGTTTCGATGGCAGTGGTGCAAGAAGTGGCCATAGGAGACAGGGCAGAGAAGACATTCTTAGGGACTCTGAGCAAAGAAGGCCCTGGGAGGCCAAGAGTGGCTTGGGGCCTCATAGGTATGTTGGATTCTCAGCTTGTTCCTGGCACTTGTTGAGGAGCTGAAGACTCTCACTTAGGTGGGAAAGGCCTGCCTCATGGTTGGGAAAGACTGAAGTCAGAAGGGATGGCAATGGATGCTGGGGTGAGGGTGGACACTGCTGACAAAACCTGCATGGGACAGGAGGATTTACATTCAAACTGACCCATGATGAGGAAACAAAAAAGAAAATTACAAAACAGGAATTGTGGTCATGCTGGTTTCTTTTGTTATTTTTTTATACACTGCCTTATTCCAAAAGATAAGTCACCTGAGCAGTATTTTCTGCATACTGAGGATATTTTTCTGTCCTCTGTTGTGGACACCTCTAATTTGTACCCATACCTAAAATGAATGAGTAAGCAAAGCAAGCACTCCTTAGTGGTTGTTAATGACTAATGCAGAAGTGTGTTTGGAACAGCAGTATATTGAGAAAACAATCATGCTATCTGTATTGGATACTGTGATTTATTGATCAGGTACTTGAAGGAATAGTCAAGAAATATCAGTGCCTGAATACATCCTTTAAGAGGACTAACAAGAGCATGTGTAATTCTGTCCCAGATAACGAATGCAAACTACATGCAAGTTCAGTGAACACGCTCCTGTGGAGGTTAAATAAAACATGGGATTCATTATCGAGTGCTGCAACAGTCTTCCCCGTGCCCCTGAAAGTCCCCCTGGGAGGACTGCACAGTGGAATGGGTCCTACAGAGCTACCTTCTCTTGCCTGTTGTCCATTCACACAGGAATACTCAGAGGATGGCCACTCAGCTTCCACAACACAAGCAGAGGAATTGGGCTTTAGATTCCAGTTCACCACTGTATGTGCATTCTTCAGCGCCCTCTTAGTGCTAGCCAGGTTTTCCTTATGAGTGAGCTGATGCATGAGAGTCCCTTCATCTGGGAGGTTCCCCCAATGTGAATCCATGTGCACCTGTAAACCGGTCACTTCCCCTATCATGTGGATCAAGAGAGCCTCTAGTAACAGGCTGTGCCTGTCCCCCCCTAACTCATGTGCTCAGACATTCTTACTCAACAATGCAGCGGGGCCTGGTTCCCAGGAAATTGCTGAGTGCTGTGAACACTGTCACAGCAATGCCATGTCACCTCTTGGGGAGAAACAGCAGACTGTCAAGCAGAGCAGGAAAGCAGGAGATGATGGCTGCAGTAGGCACGTCTCAGTGTAGTGCAAAGATATTCTTTACTTTTTGTAATCTTCTAACCTATCAATACCCTCCCGAGGTAGGAAAACATCACATACAGAATGGGAAGTGAACAGTTCTATATTCCAGAGACAATGCACAGAGCAAGAGACCTTAGAGTGCCATCTCTACAAGAAATCGTGGGTCAACTGAGAACAGGAAAGAGTAAAATATCCCCATCTGTATATAGGAAAGCAGCCTTCCTTCCAGTGTGTATAAATTCTTAACCGCTTTCATGGAAGAAAGACAGTTAGCAAATGAGAAGACTGGCAAATGAGATTCTTTCTCATCTTGCAGCCCACAGAACTAGATTTCAATCATTTGTAGACATCTGTGCATGACTGGATTCTGAATCCAGATTCCCAACCTTTTTGTCAATAATGAGGCTAGCTGATTGGCAGCAAGGGAATAAATACGTTAGAAATATAAAACCAGCATTTTAGAAAATAGAATTGTAAAATTAAACATTGAAATGGTCTTCAGAAAATACAGAATCATAATGTCCTACAGTGCTTTGAATATATCTTAAAGAGTCAGGAAAACATAGTCTTGGGCTTTAACTGATCCTGACAGATTCAATTCTCTTATGAAGATGTTAAGATGAATCTACTGGAAACACAGATGTTACCTGCAACACAGATGTATAGATCAAACAGGAAGATCCTGCTATTTACCCAGATATCAAACAGATTTAATTTTGAAAGAATCTGTTTAAACTTATGAGAGAATTGTCAGATATTGCAAGTAGTTGAAAAGAGAAATCCAAAGAGCAGACACAGAAATATTTAACATGAATATTTAAGTAATTTTATATGTGGAAGTAAAATTCTTTTTACTGCACCACAGTCAGGGACACAAATGGCCCTGAAACAGGTGAGGTATTCTGCATTTCTGTCGGTGGCCAGGGGCTTCCAGAGGAATGTGAAGAACTCAATGGCAATGCAAGGCTGTGACCAGGGAACCTGAACGGTTTGCTGCACACCAGGTAATGCTTGCATTGAAGCAGACATTTTTCTAATGTTGACGTGTAGTAGAAAGTTAGAGCTCTGTCAGAAAATGTATCTAGGTACGATGGCAACCAGGTTCATATCATGGACGTGCGTAGCCAGAGGCCTGACCAGAGCTCAGTGGCCACCAATGACAGCGCATAACGGTGGTTGTCACAAAGCCAACTGCTGACTAATAAGAAGCACAGAGTGGTGTAAGCTCAGTTACTTGGCCAGGCTCAGGCCACCACAGATGTCAGCCTGGGGCAACTACTGTCAACCGTGATGGCCCACAGGCAAAGAGGCCTGCAACCCTCAACTTCTAGGAAATGGACAGTTTCATGTTCTACTAGAGCAGAGTTGCTATTCATAGTTAGCCGCATGGAGCATTACATGAGAAAGGGGAGCAATGCCCAGCGGCTCACTTCCATCACCCCAGTTTTCTTTGCTGCCTTTCTGGAGAGCCTGACAGCCCACATACTGGACCTGGCCGGAAAGGAGGCCCATGACAAAACTTAGAAGCACATCGCCCCCCAGCACCTGGAGATAGTCGTGGGCAACATCGACCAGCTCCATGGCATTTTGGGGGAGAACACCAAGCATCTGCTCAAAGAGATTGCATGAGCCAAGAAGATAGGATGAGACCTGTGCCACAAAGTGCAGTGGCTCCTCATCAACAGTGCCATCTGTCCCTCCAGTGCCCCAGAGATGAGGGAGCCCTTGCTATTGTCATTAGCTTTGTCAATAAAGTGATTAAACTAATGCCAGTGGTTCTCTCAGGTTCTGTCACTTTTAGTTAAAGGTTTTCTTGGGCATCGAGGAGGAGCTGCCCATGCAAGGTTGTGGGGGGAACCTGTTGTCAGCATGGGGCCTTTGAGTCAATGATTTCAGGGGATGAATTCAAATGGGAACTGTGTTTACTGGGCCCTTTGTGGGAAGCTGGCCTGGGTAAAGGGCTGAGAAAACATTCTGAGGGGCTCTGAGAATGAAAGGGCCTTGGTCTGCAAGTGTTATGGCTTGTGTGTTGGTGTCCCCCCAAATCCTCATGCAGTTATAGGTTGTGCTTCTAGAGTTTATGATTGATTCATGGTCCAGTGTTGGGATATTGGATGTGAGTGCTACCCCTGTCCTGGGTTAGGTAGTTTGCATACAGTGTCAGGGAGGGAAGAAGCTGCTTGCAGCCACTCTTCCCTTTTGCTCTTGTTGCCTTTGTTATCTTCTGCCACCATGAACTGTTGCCCTCTGCTATGTTTCAGTCTGCCTTGGAGCCAGCCGAGTATGGACTGAAATCCCCACAAACTGTGAAATAAATAAACCTTTCCTTCCTTAATTCTGGGTATCAGGTATTTTGTCTCAGCAATAACAGGAAAGTAACCAAGACAGCAAGAGTTAGGCTGGGGGCATTCCAGGAATGTTGGGAAAGCAATGTGTGACCTGCTTGGTGTGTCCATTGCCTCAAGTCTTCCTCTTCGGCTTTGCACTCTCCTGTCTTATTTATGGGCTATATGGATCAGTTATCACAATCAGACCCCAACATGTAGCGATCACCTGAGCACCAGATCCAGCTGCAGCATAGGGAAGCATACCTAAGCATGTTGGTTAGAGTAGGAGAAAAATACAGATAGTTATTAAAGACTACTCTATGCCACATGTTGCAGTTTGCAGGTTCACACCGATTTATATTTAGGAATCCTTACAGACGAAACAGTCTTATACTTCATTTTACATCTGTAGAAACCAGAGCACAGAGGAAGTAGAAAAATGTCCAAAATCCTAAGTTCAGACAGTGGTGCACTGTGTGTGGAAATCCAGGTCTTCTGGTTGTGTTGTGGAAGGCAGTAGGGCAGCCCCTGAGCAACCTTGTGTGAAAGGCCAGGAGGCAGCAGAGAATGGCCTTGAACACCTGATAGACAGTAAAAACCTCAAATGCAGTTTGAAGATGTGCTTGTAGAAACCCAATGTATTAATCACCTTTTTCATCTCTGAGATACAATGCCCAACATTCACAAATTAAAGAATAAGCCTATGGTTAGTTGGATCCAAGGCAGAAACATTGTGGCATAAAGTTGTACTGGAGCAAAGATCCTTAATTAATAGTGGCTGGGAAGCAGAACAGGACAACTGTACCAGTAAAGAATGGGTGAGGGATGAGATATAGTACCCAAGGTCATGCCTCTATGACCCACCAAGACACACACAGATGTGTATGCTACCCATCTCCTGAGCAGCTACCGAGGTAATGAAGTTGTCACAATTAAGTTTAATTGCCCTTGTTAACTTGACATGGAAACGCTTCTCCCTAAACCACAGTTAATCTCCAGATAGACAGGAAAATTTTAATAATTCTGCCTTAGACTTTACGACTGTCTTGCACAGAAATGAAAACACAATAATCCTGTCCTCAAAGTCTTAGTAGTTTTAGCATTTTTCAGAAGTCAAAGTCTCTTTTAAGATTAAAGGCAAGAGCTTAGCCATGAACCTCTGTAAAAATAACAGAACAAGTTACATAACTAAGGTCACAAGGGCACACAGTAAACATTCCCATTCCAAAAGGGAGGAATTGGAGATAGAAAAAAAATTGGAGCAAAGCAAGACAGAAGCTCAACAAGTCAGACATTAAGTACTGTAGCTCCATATCCAGCATCTGGAGCAGATGGTAGTAAGATATGAATTCCAAATGACTTAGGCTACCCCACCACTATAACCTTGCTGGCTTCAGCCCACTCAACCTATGTTGAGCTGTGTCCACTCACAGTCTGCAGCTTTCCTTGGCAAATGACCTATGTTCCTGACATCTCTGACTTTCTGGGGTCTCCACTGTACCTCAGCCTTCATTCCCACAACTTTAGTCACTGCATTCTTGGTGGCTGCTTATCTGGCCTCCCTTTTAAACATTGGTGGAAGCCTCCCTGACCCCACAACTCTTATATTCTGTGAGTGGTAAAACCAGAATCACACATGTGATGCCAAGGTCTGCTAACAACAAGGGCAGAATCAGACCCCTCTTGGACCACGACTGCAGTGGCCTCAGAGTGTCTGGATGGCTGACCACAGTGAACTGCATCCTGGGGAACAAATTCTCTAGGTGTCCCTTCTGGAGCAGAATACTCAAGAAATCTCTTCTTACATGCGTGGTTTACAATTTTGCACCTTTGAATCTGTTATGGATGGAATTTTACTGATTCCTGAGGTATCCTTAAGGTGTGTTTTTTGTTGTCCCTATACAAAGTATTTAGTTTCTTTGTAATGGTACTAATATTTCCAGCACCCACACCTCCTGTGGGCCCAAATTTATACCACAACTCCACTTCTCTGGCACCAATTTTCTTAAACTTATAGAAGATGTACTATACTGGCATATGCCCTACCCAGGAAAATGACTCCACTTACTTAAAATGTGTAATAACCTCAGATTTCTCTAAAGGTTCCTAAACAATGATTGTAATGGTTTAGATTAAAAATGTTCCCCCAATTTCTCATGTGTGTGGAAGGTGATTGGATCATGTGTATGATGTAGCTGAAAGTTAGCAGGGGGGACCTTAGGGTTGTGACCTAGAATGGTGTATTCTTGTCCCTAGCTCCTCCTCTTATTCTCTGCTTCTTGGGACACCATGAGTTCAGCATCTTTTTCCTTGCTATGCCCTTATGCTATCCTGTGTCTGCCATGGAGCCAGCTGACCATGGATGAAAACTGTGAGCTTAATTAAGCCTCGCATTCTTTAAATTATAGGTGTTGAGTATTGTGTCTCATCAATGAGGAAAGTGCTAACAAAGTTATGCTCAGTTACTCAGCTATAAAGAAAGATAAACTTTAGGTTTTTATAGGTAAATGGATGAGACTAGAAACCATACTTATAAGTGAAATAAATGAGACCCATATGTGTAAACATCATATTGACTGTCTAGTGTAAGAAACTGAAAGAGTAAATAAAATCTGAAAGGTGTAATAGATATTGTCAAAGGGAAAAAAACTGCTCAAAAAGAAAAAACAACTGGGATGAGGGAAAGGAAACAAGAAAGAAGAAAGAGAAAAAAATACATATATACACACAAGATAGCTAAGATAATTGTACTACTAATTCATACTGGTTTATTGAAAGGAACAACTAATGCTTACTTGTTTGATTAATTTTGCAGGCATATATCTGGTAACCTGAACAACTACTTTGAAGATAGCAATATGTAATATAACAACCATTACTACCATTTCCTATCATCTTGTTTTGAAATGCTACATCATTTTTGTTTTTTAAATTTTTATTCTCTTTAAAATTAAAAAAGTGACCCTCAGTTCCCCTACCCATTGTATCCAATCAGTAACTATTAATGGGCATGCATAAGTCTTGAAACCACAGTTTGCACACAACAGTGGCATACTGAATTTATTTTACTCTATACTTTTAGAAATGCTATGATTTTAAATATGATTAAAGACAGCAAATTGGGCCTTATTGGTATTATTTTAATATTTATCCTTCAGATTCCTTCAAGAAAGTAAAAGATTGGTTCCTCCTAATATTCTACAATGGTTCTTTGTTTTTGGTTTGTTTTTTCAGGTACCGGGAATCGAACTCACGACCTTGCACTTGCCAGGCAGGCGCTGTGTCGCTGAGCTAAATCCCCAGCCCCCTTCTAATATTCTAAAATAACTGTGTGGAAAATATTACTAATCTATATTTACTAAAGCAAAATATACTAAAGTAAACCAGTTAGTAGGAGGAAGCCTGGTTAGACACTGTGATTATAAGATATTTGAGGTGTGAAGTGTAGTATGAAAACAAATCAGTAACTGAGCTGTGCAGAAAAATTCTCATTACACACAATAAGAATACTAAAATGATAGGGAGGATAACTGGGTTCTGGCATCCTATAGTGTGATTTAGTTGGAGATTCATTGCCTTCCATAACTATAAAAAGAAAAGGGTGAAAAATTATTTCAAAGGTCTGCTTGAGATATATAATTGACAGACAATGATCTTTTCCTAGGAAAAGATCCCTACTGAAAATATGTAAACGGTGTCCAGTAGACAGGATTTTTTAAGGACTCCACCTGACATCTGAGATCACAGAGGCCCAGAGGTAATGGTCAACTTGGTCAAGGCCACATGGTGAAGTGAGCAGCACAGTGGTGATGAGGATCTCTTATGGAGGAACTTTCCTTTACTCTGTCCTGGATAAAGGCCCTGAGCTAGAAAACATCTAATATTCTCCTTTGGGAAAGTGAAGGTTAAGACCCCAATACCAAGTTGTTAGGGTGTTTGTTTTCCAAGAAAGTACTCAACAACTCACTCTGAAGAACTTTGGTGTGTGTGTGTGTGTGTGTGTGTGTGTGTGTTTGGGGGAAAGCTCATGAAGGTCAGGGGAAAAGGATTGATTTTAGTGTCCACATCTTTGGACTTTGCAACCTAGATCTTGTTTTACTAGATATTGTGTTAAGCTTCTCAGTGAAGATACTTTGGAAATTCTGACCCTTATCACTAATAGGATGGTTAAATGTGATTATGTGATGTGATGGATGATGAGCCCATGTCTCAGCCTCTATTTTATGAAGTATCTGAGGTCCTGTCCTATTTCACAGGTCTCTGAGACTGTACTTCTTGGTTGGAGACAAAAATCTTTGTCCTTGTAGCTAATTGTAGCCCTTCACACAATCATCACGGTATATGTAAAAAACTAGCTGGAGATGCCTGAGACTTAAAATGCCTGATTCAGTTATTACAAGAAAATATAATTTTTATAAGTAAAAATGTGGGGTGCCATGGCAAGAATAATACAACTAGAAGTAAAATTATTTTTCTGTGTTGTACAAAAGGAGATTGTAAAGTCACAAAAAGAGTTTTGCTGAAATGTCTATAAATCTAACAATTTAGTTATAACTTTCAGTGAGGTATAGAGTAGATCCTAAGCATCTGTATTTTAATAAATCACCAGAGATAAGTATGATCTCTTTTCTCAAGTGATGAGTTGTGGCTTAGACAATGTTAGATGCCAGCTAAAATAGCCAAATTGTACCCAAACATTTAAAAGATAATCACTGAAATTATGCCTTATAATGTTAAGCGGACAATGAAGGTACTGACAAATATGTAGGTCTCTCTCATACATGGGACACTTCATATAGTATTTATATTAACTGTATTTCCCCACCACAATTTGATCATTAAATAATGTATACATGTATCAAAATAGCACATTGCATATGAAAAATATGTACAATTATTATGTGCTAACCATAAATGAGATAGAAAGCAAAAATAAATATAACTTACTACAGGTTGAGAAACTCTTTTGATTAGACAATTTTTGTAGAACTCATAAATAGTAGCATGTCATATAAACCTGTTTCTAACAACTTTCTTCTTATAAAGTAATAGAGTAAAAGTTTTGACTTTACAAGGGCTTATGAGAAATTTTAATGAGAGTTTTAAGTGTAAAATTATTCCAAAATATTATTTCATTTTTCATTAAGGATTATGTTTATTTTTAATTAATTGTTTACTGATACATTTTAGATATATGTAATGATCACATTCATCATAGAGAATTTGTACCTGTACATGATATGCCCTTTTTCTTTGAGACAGGGTCTTGCAATGTAGTTTAGGTTGGCCTTGAACTCACTATGTAGCCCAGGCTGGCCTTGAACTGGTGGCAATCCTCCTGCCTTAGCTTCCTGAGTGCTGGGATTACAGGCATATACCACTATTTCCAGCTTCATGATATGTCTCATTTCTTCTTTTTTTTCCATTCCCCATCCCCTTCCTTCAACCCCTCTACCTCCCCTAGACAATTTTAAGAAAATGGATGCACCTTCAGACCACATTCTTAAGTGAAATAAAACAGACATACATGTGTAAATACCATATTGTTTCTCTGGTGTGAGAAACCAAAAGTGTAAATAAGGACCGAAATGTAGAACAGACATTTTAAAATAGGAAGAAAATGTTCAAATGGGATGGGAAATTAGGGAGGGGGAGGGAGGGTAGGAAGGAAGGGATAAGGAAAAAAGAAAAAATGGAAATAAAGCTTTTTGTAAATAAGGATTCTGTTTATTGTTTGACTTTTATTAATACACATTTGCAGTACATAATAATTACATTCATTGTAGAAATTAGTACATGTACATAACAGGTTACAAATCTGCTTTTCTCCTCTCTCCCCTTCCCTCTATCCTCTTTTATTTTTCCATTGTCAAATTCACTTATTTACCTTATAAGACCATACAAAGGTAGTTGTTATACATACAGTTTTAAACCAGACAAACAGGCCCAATGGCCTAGTCATTTGAACAATTAATAAAGTATGGTGAAGCCTGAAAATATAAATGCTTGTAGGTTGGCTACCAACAAATCTTTGGTAATACAATGTAATTTAAATACAATATTATACAAAGAGACACTAAATAAATAGTGAAAAATACTAAAAATATAACAGTTTTTCCTATATTTTTTTGGATAATCTGATAAAGTGAGAAAATTTTGTTGAAATTTATTCTGTAGAGGAACATATTCTCTGCTTTGGGGGCAGATCATAAAGCAGGTAGCCTAGACAATTTGAGTTTGTACACAAATAAATCTTTTCACTAACAGAAGTATCTGGCAAATTTTTGCTTCTCTTCGTGAACCCCAAGTTAGGTGATGAACACCAGTGTGAAACTCTTCCCCAGAATCATGGAACAAATTAAGTTGGTGAACTGAAGTACCACTGTACTTCCTGACATCCAAAACTATAAGCACATAAACGTGTGTGTTGTTAAGCCATCAAAGTATCAGTAATCTGTTTCAGCATGATAAAAAATAGAAGAGTGACAATTTATACCATAATGCATTATGAAGAACAGACTTGCATTCTAACAGAACTTGTTCTTTTTAATGGTGTTATTAAATTCTCAGGTCAAATTCAGTACCGAGTATGAAATTTGAGCCCAAAGTAATCACAAGGTCTTTTTGATAATTTTATGAATTAGCTTGTAAAAATTGTGTCAGTCAGCTTTGGAAATTTTTAACACAGATTTGTTCATTTTCAAATTCTATTTCTGTGAACTTTCCAAAGCCCATGTAGATGCTCATTTTTTTCTTTAACCACCTCTTTCATATTCTGTAGCAAAAATTATTTTAAATCAGAACAAAAGATATTTTGTTTTCCCTTAATCACAAAAATACATTGCATTATCTTGACAACCCTCTGTCTTAGTTACTTTTCTCTCCTTGCTGAGACAATATACCCGAGACCCAGAATTAAGGAAGGAAAGGTTTATTTAGTTCACTGTTTGTGGAGGTTTCAGTCCATACTTGGCTGGTTCCAAGGCAGGGTGGCACATGGCAGAGGGCAACAGTTCATGGTGGTGGAAAATAGCAAAAGCAACAAGAGAAAAAGGGAGGAACAGTGGTAAGCAGCCCCTTTCCCTCTCTTCCACTGTAAGCAAACTACCCGGCCCAGGACAGGTATAGCACTCACATCCATAATTCCAACACTGGACCATGTATCAATCATAAACTGTAGAAGCCCATCCCATGACTGTGTAAGGCTTTGGGAGGACAACTAGACACAAGCCATAGCATTCCACCCCTATCCCCCACAAAGATTCATGTACATCTCTTTATGTAAAAGACATTTTAGTCATGTCTAAGAATTGCCAAAGTCCTAGCAGTTTCAACATTGCTGAAGAGTCCAAATCCTAAGTATCCTCTGAGATGTAAAGCAAACTCTTAGCTTTGAGCCCCTGTACAAAGGAAAACAAAGTTAAACACTTCCAACATTCAGTGGCACAAAATAAATATTACCATTCCAAAAGGTACAAACGGGGATACAGAGCATTGGGACCAAAGCAAGTACAAAATTCAGCAGGGCTAACATTATGCCCTGTAGTTCTGTTTCCAGCATGTGAAGCAATCTGTGGCACTCAATCTGTGAGTTCCAAAGGGCTTGCATGAGTCCACCCGTACGGCACTTCTGGTGCTTACAGCTCCCATTGCTTCTCTCTTGGACCAACTTTGCTTCGTCCTTGCAGCTTTCCTTAGACAATCCACGTTCCTTGCTTTTCCAAATTTCTGAGTTTTCCAATGCACTTTTTGCTTCACACTCACAGCTTCACACCCTGCCCTCTAAGGGCCACACTGCCTGGCCTTCCAGGCCTTCTGAAATTGAGGTGGATGCCTTCTTAACCTCAGAACTCTTGCATTCTGCATGTACCTAAAACCAGCACCACGTGGATGATGCCAAGGTCTGCTGCCACCTTGGAGTAGCAGCCAAGCTTTCCTCCCTCTTGGGCATAGGGGTGGAGTGCCTGCATTGCTGGGCACTCTGAATGCAGTTCTGGGGAACAAATTCTCTATGCTGCTGCCATTCTGGAACACGGCACTCTGCAGCTCTCTTCTCAAAGCAGTCTTTCATTTTCACAGTTTTGAGGCTGCAAAGGGTGGAGATTTGCTGTTTGTTGTGATGCCCTCATGCCATCTTTTCTATACTCCTGTTCCTCCTCAATAGTGGAGATCTCCTCAGTTTTATCTTTGCAATCCACAGCTTTAATGGAGCTTCCTTTCTGGCCAAACTCACAACATTTCAGATCATCCTGCTGGGCTCTTTGCTTTTGATTCCCAATGTAAAAGCCCCCCAAAATAGCCATGCCACTGCCCCAACATTTGACTGCCTTGAAATTTCATTTACCAGATTAATCAGTTCACCACCCTTAATCTCAGTCTGAGGCAAATTCTCTGGACACAAGCAAAATGCAAACAAGCTTTCTGCTAAACTGTAACATACATGGTCTGGAGTCCAGCACCCAGTTCAATCCTTCTTCCCAGCAGAAACCCTCCAAACCCAGTCTTTAAAGGCAGGATTTCTACCAGCCTCTGACTAGAATCTCCCATACAGAACAGCCTAATGGGTTTGAGCTCTACTCTTTCAGGCGACATCTCTGAACCTTTCCAAATACTTCCCATAAGCTATTTCCAAAAGCTCTTGAACCACATGGTCAGGTGTAGTCACAAGATCGACCCCACTTCTCTGGTATCAAATTCTGTCTTGTTTTTTTTTTTCTGTCATTGTTGAGACAATATTCCTGAGACCCAGAATTAAGGAAGGAAAGGTTTATTTAGCTCATTGTTTGTGGAAGTTTCAGTCCATATTTGGCTGGGTCAAAGGCAGGGTGGCACATGGCAGAAGGCAACAGTTCATGGTGTTGGAAAATAGCAAAACCAACAAGTGCAAAAGGGAGGTGTGGTGGTAAGTAGTCTCTTTCCCTCCCTTACACTGTATGCAATCTATTCGCCCCAGGGCAGGTGTAGCACTCACATCCATAATTCCAATATTGGACCATGTATCAATCATAAACTCCAGAAGCCCATCCCATGACTGTATGAGGGTTTGGGGGGACATCCAGACACAAACCATAATACCCTCATAGGGTCTTATTCATGCATATAAATGATAACTTGTAAGCAAAGTCACTTCTATTCCTCAGAGAAAGCTAGACATCCATAATTTGATACTGCTTATGATTTTATGAGGTTTGCTTGTGGATATACATAACCCAGGTGCACGCATCTCTTATACAACTTCAAGATAAGGCAAAAATGACCAGGGGAAGAAGTGTTAAAGGAGGGGAGGGTATGTAGGAAAAAGGAAAAATCAGGATATATTATATACAGGTACAATTATGGATGTGATCACTATTATATCTAAAATGTACCAATAAAATTAATGACAACAACAAAAAAAGAACACAAAAGGTGTAGTCCACCTAAAATAGAAGACCCAGTCAAGAAATGGGCAAGTGAAATGAGCAGACACTTCATAGAAGAAGTACGAATGGTCAACTAGTATATGAAAAAAATATTCAGTATCTCTGATCATTATAGAAGTGAAAATTAGAACAACACTGAGATTTTATATTGTCCAAGATAGAGTGGCACTTATCAAGAAATCAAAAATAACAAATGATGGTGGTGTGCTTTTGGTGAAAAAGTAACTTTCCTACATTGTCGGTGGGAATGTAAACTATTACAACCATTATGGAAATCTGTATGGAGATTTCTCAAAAAACTAATTTTAGAAATTCCATATGACCCAGTTATCCCTCTTCTAGGTATCTTCCCTAAAAAACTAAAACATCAAACTGTAGTGATAGATACATATCGATATTTATAGCAACATAATTTATGATAGCTGAATCCTGGAACTAGCCTGTACATCCATCAGTAGATGATTGGGTAAAGAAAATATTATATCTATTTATAATGGAATACTAGTCAGGTATAAAGAAGGGAAAACTGGAGACATCTGTAGGAAAATGGATGCATTTAGAAAATACAGTGAGTAAAATAAACCAGATAAGCAAGCTTAAATACCATACAGTAGCTCTCATTTGAGTAGGGCAAAGTACGAAAGAAGAGAATAACATAGGATGGATTGAAGAAATCAAAAACATGGACCTCTTGCAAATGGGAATCGTGAGCGGTGATGGGGAGGGGAAGAGGAAATAATTAGAATAAAAATCTGCCATGCTAGGGAACCTAAGCAACTCAATGAATATAAATATTATATGCTATAAACATGAGATAAGATTAATAATATCAACAAGAATAATAATGGGGAAGGAGGAGTTACAAGAGTGGGTAGTTAGCAGAAGGGAAGGGGATAACAATAGAAACAAATTCTAATATGTACCTGGACCCAGTCCTCAAGATGATTGTAAACTGCTTGTACTATAAACATGTGTTAAGGAAAAGAATCACCAGACTTTTGAGCCACCATGACTGTAGTATTGTGTTACAGATACCACTGGAAACTAATTCACATCACAAAGTAACTTCTTCTACTTCATTTCTTGTCTTGGCATGTTTCGAAGGGAACTCAAAGTAAGGCCCTCATTAAGTATAAAGGATGAAGAGGACACAGAGGATGCAGCGGCAAATTGATTTTTCTAATTTGTGCTGATGTCGTTGCCCATGACCTTCCTGTCACATGAAGCATATGCTCATGTTCTGAGTGGTATTCCTATTGAGATAAACTAAATAAGGCTTACTAGGACAAATGAGCTATGATTCTTAAGTCTGGTCAGTAATAAATCATTTTGACAGAATTTCACTGTCACTGTGATGGATTAATTGGTACTAACTAGCATCTCTGTCATAAATCACTATGAAATTTGGAAAAAAATGTAAGCTATTTTTAGGCATTGTAAAACAGGCAAAACAATGCAGTGACTTACAATAAAGTAAACTTACAAGGTAATTCTACCACTGCTCCAAATTGTTGCTTGAGGAAAATGTACAGACGGCACTGTGAGCTGGATTCCAGGCAAAACATGTCTGTTCTGCTGAGCTCAAGAGACAGACATTAGAGTTTAATAGGTATGAATAACCTGGTATTTGCAAAGAGAATAGCAAGGAGAGTAGCAAGACTTTCAAAGGTCCATTTTGAGATTTTTCAGGAGTCTTTGGCTGAGGACTGGGCTATACATTCACAGGACAGGACTACTTGAGACTCACCAAAGTATTCACTACAAGGTTAATAGGGAAACAGAGATATTACCAGTTGGCCAGTACTGGGGAACACTGAAGCTCCATCCCAGCAAGAATGAAGAGACCTTTATACCTTGTTAATATCCTGGGCATCTAATCAAAATTATGGTATGACCAATAATGGATGTACTCTTAGCTATCCTAGAACTCAAATCTTACAAGATTTACAAGGGAAACGTATTTTGGAGGTTGATTTCTCAAAATTAGACAGATTTAGGAAAAACCTTTGACTTTCTGTATAACTAACTAACTTAGCAAGGAATAAAACAAAACTTATTGAATTGCCTATTAGAATAAAAATCAATACTACCCAAGAGTAACTATCAAAAGTCTTTACAATGTACAGTAACAATTACTCAATGTGTAAAGAAAGAGAAAAATTTTATATTAGAGTCAAGGATATAAAAACAGAAACAAATCTAAAGATGCCCACTTAGCAGAACTTTCTAAAGACTCTGAAGCAATTCTTTTATGTGCAAAGATGCAAAGGAAAAAATATTCAAAGAATGAAAGGAAAATAAGGTCTTAATTGATGTAAAGATAGTAAATGTCAGCAGAGAAGTAGAAAATAGAAAAATAATCAAATTGAAAGTTTAGAACTAAAAATTACATCATTCAGTAACAAACCCCACTAGATGATGTTAGTATTCCTCTGAAGATGGCTGAAGAGTCAGTGAACTTGAAAAACAGAACAAAAGATACATACTAAAGCTCTTTGGACACAAGAAAGTGAAAACTCTCTTGATACTTAAAGGTACACTCGTCTTTTCAGTTACCTAGTACCCCATATTTGGGATCCTAATGTAGTACCTGACTGTGGTTATATAAATAAATAATCACCTCGGGGGAGAATCTTTCAAAAATTTCACTTTCTTCAAGGCAAGATGTATTATAGTCACTACAAAGACTAAGAAGACCTTATTATCTAACATTTAAGACAGTGTCATGGTTAAATAGGTATTTGTACATAGGTTATGATACCAGTGGGCCCGGATTTAGCTTCTGGCTCTACTCATTGGGTGATCATGGGCAAACTATGACGTTTGTTCACGTGTAATGTGAGGACAATAATATTAGTACATAACTAATAAAGTTTGGAGTTGCAAGGGCGATGATGTTTGTAAAGAACTTGCAACAGTGCCTGGCAAATAGATTTAGTTATTGTTATTACATGTATTTTTCCTCAAGTCCTTTAAGAACAGAACTTTTCAGAGTTAGGAAAAATAATAAAAGAATGAATCACCTTCAAAACATTGGTGGAAGAGTGCTTCATGTCAAAAATGTTCTTAAATCTGCTTTAGAAGATGAAATTGATTACCTTTCCCCTCCTGATCCCAGCTCAGCTCTGTAGATACAGCCTGCTTCTTGGAATAGCTGTCTACCACAGATAAACATTACTCGGTGCTACTGGGTGTGTTCCATGTGTAAATAGATTGTGGAAACACGGGAGGCTGGTTTTTCAAGTTCCTGCTCCTAGCAGTTCATGAGGGGCAAGTAGCCTAGAATACTACATTGTGTATCTGAAAGAAAGGGAACCTACAAAAATGTTCTAACCTTCAGACTGAGGTAAACTTAAGGCTGAGGTAAGACTAATGTGTTTAAGCAATCTTAAGTGTGATATCTGATTTCTTGATTGTTATATTTTGTGTTTGTGCATGAACGTGGTGAGTAGTTTGCTGGTCAGGAAGAAAATGATTCTTTTCACCACTTGGTACTGGATTTTACAATAAAAGGAAAAAGAGATGCATATACACAGAAGGGATATTTTGACCTTTACACTGTTATAAATTTGGTGGATTTGGATCAGAAATATGAGTACTGTCTTGTTATTAGCTCTGGATTTAATCTGAAAAGTGAAGCATTACAGTAGAGCTCACTGAACAATGAATATGTCTAAGTACAAATACATACCCTAGTGACATACAGAAATCAAGTTCACAGCAGGAGTACTGTCATTTTGCCAAAATCTCTCAAATGCTTATGTGTAAAACAGTGCTCTTCCTCTCAGTTACTTTCATTTATTAGAAATTTTGAGTGTTGTGTTTACCATTATTAATTTGGTTTTTGCATTTAGTCCCATTATTGATGTAGACAGATATCTAATATGCAGAGGTTCATGCATGTGTGTGAAGTCTGAAAACCCTTGAATAATATCGACATGGATGTAATATTTTTAATAGCATAAAGAAATGAGATATTGATTGAAAATATGGATATGTGCTGGAAAATGCATCAGGGTTTTTAAATTTTCTTTCATTATAATTTTTAAATAAGCAATTCACTTTTCCTCATTCAGGTAAATGCATAGTTTTGCAAAATAATATATTAAAATATATACCTGGATAAAA
Source organism: Chinchilla lanigera (assembly GCF_000276665.1). Lineage (NCBI taxonomy): Eukaryota > Metazoa > Chordata > Mammalia > Rodentia > Chinchillidae > Chinchilla > Chinchilla lanigera. The sequence goes on from NW_004955601.1 coordinate 77,498, forward strand.
CAAAGTAGTAGTATAAAGTATAATTTATATGTAATAATACATTTAAAAGTATAACTTAAAAATAACTTCCTTAAAAATCTGGAAACAGGGCTGGGGATTTAGTGCAGTGGCACAGCACCTGCCTGGCGAGCTCAAGGTCATGAGTTCGATTCCCAGTAGCGGAAAACAACAACAACCACAAAAAATCTGGAAACATAGGAATTAGGTATTTAGGTTTTCATTTTATAATAAATTGTTTTATGGTGTTTAGACAACAGCTTAAACACTTGGCATTAAAATTCATTCTCTATATCTTAAGTGTATGAAGCCATTCATTTGGATCTAGTGAAATTCTTAATTAGGGACTTAACACAAACCCACATATGCATATATATTTGCATATGAGCAACTAATATCAGGAAAATGGATAAGCAAAAAGGTGAGAAAATATCTTATTGGTCTCTTGGTTGTTGAATCATGTTTTTTTTTTTCTACGCCTTTATAAGTTCGTAAAGTTCTGTTAGCCTAAATTTGGGAATTATCTGTGTTGTCCTTCAACTTATTCTGGTTTGATAAAGTATTCTAACAGACTTAATGAATAACATTATTGAGTGTCTACCACTTTGTGTCCTGGAGCACATTTAGCATGTTTGTTGAAACTGCCTTCTAATTATTTAGTGTGTCCAGGGAAAGAAAGGGAAATGCAATTTTGAAATATGTGAAAGAGCAGTTTGTTCAACCTAAGCTTTATTATGCAACGTCATAGGTTATGGATGTTTTGCCAGCGTATGTAAACATTTAGCTAGCCATGTTTAATACTTTCTATTTAGGTTCACTTGTAACGATATTGTTGGGCATCCCATGTGCTACATGTGTCTGCTCGCTAGCCCTCTTTCTCTCTCGCCCCCCGCCCCCCACCCACATTTGCACATTTTAGATGATTTCACAGAACTCTCTAACTCCTGTTCAGCAGGTTTCCTTCCTGGTGATCTCTTCCCTTAAGCAGTTTCGTAATTTCCTATGACCTCAGTTTCTGTGCCTGTTCTGATTATGATTTCCCTGTGTCACCCAAAATCCTAGTCCATAGGTTTCTGATTCCGCTGAAGAGAATGAAATAAATTGTTCCCAGTTTGCCTATATCACGTGATGATCTGACAGCTGCAATGGCTGCTGTAATTTCTGAAAGATCACCTGGAAGGGGTCACACCTCATCGAGAAACAAAATGTGATAAATATGCGTGTGCTAGGAAGGCAAGTTCACTGGATCAGGTTTCTCTTGCCTTTCAGGAAATCGTTGCTGTAAGATATGATCAATAAAACACGCCCTATGGCTTCACTTTCTTTTTTAAAATTGACTTTTGTGACTGCACAAAGTGGTACATGCCTGAAATCTCAGCCTTCTGGGAGGTGGAGGCAGGAGAATTGGAAGTTTGAGCACAGCCTGAGCAACTTAGTGGCTTCCCAAGACCCTGTCTCAAAATAAAAAGAAAATGTAGAAGGGGTGGAATATAGCTCTGTGAGAAAGCCCTAAGTTTAATCACCAGTACTGTAAAAAGTAGCTTTAAAAATTACTCTATGACAAAAAACTATCTTGATCACATTACTGACACTGTACTCCCAATTCACCTGTGCATAGTACTGTTAAGAAATCCATTGCATATTTGTGTATTCATTCATTCATTTGATAAATTTTTAGTGACAGATATTGGTCACACACTGCTAGGCACTGGCGAGATTTTATCAGAATAATTTCTTTTTATTTTTGTTTTATAAAAAACAAAATTTCATAACAAAATAATAAGAGAATTAACAATAATTATGTACTGTGCATCATTATCTTCAAAGTAGTTAGAGTACAAAGCATAGACCTAAAAGATTCTTACAAAGCAGAGATAAGCAGATTACACATAACTTTCTTTTTAATGAACTAAGATAAATGTATAGTATAAATGAAACAGACTAGCATATATAAAAGATTTTTAAAACAATGAAATAGGTGAGTACTAACATCAAGAATAGGTAAAGAATAGAAGAATATTACTTCCTCCCAAATAAATGGCTCAGTTATAAAAAAGGTCACTAAAATAAATAGACACTTCTCAGAAGAAGTATAAATGGACAATAAATACATGAAAAAAGGCTCATCATCACTGGCTATCAAAGAAATGCACATAAAACTACAATGAAATACCATCTTAGCCCAGAAAGAATGACTATCATTAAAAAAATCTAATAATAACATATGCTGGCAAGTATCTGGGGAAAAATGAATTCTTCTACATTGTTGGTGGAAATATAAACTAGTACAATTACTATGGGAAATCACTGTGGGAGATTCCATTAGAAACTAAAAATAGGGATTCCATTTAACCCAGCTATCCTCCTTCTAAGTACAGTCCCAAAGGATCATATTGAAGGAATATATGCATACCCATGTTTATAGCAGCACAGTTTATAATAGCTAGATACTGGTAACAGTGTTGACAATGCACATGCCCATCAACTGATGAATGGATGGGAAAATGTGGTGTTTATACACAATGGAGTACTACGGTATCATAAAGTAAGATAAAGTTGGGGTAGTTGTTGGTAAATGGTAAAAGGCGAAAGATTTATATGATCTGAAGAGAAACCAGATATATTTTTGTTGGTAAATGGATGAAACTTGAGAACATAATGTTATGTGAAATAAGTTAGATGCACAAGCTTAAATATAGTGTGATTTCCTTTGTATGAAAAACACAATAGGTAGATAGATAGATAGATAGATAGATAGATAGATAGATAGGTAGATATAGATAGCCACTGGATTTATAGTAGGGAACAATTTTGTCTGCCTTTATGTGCTTGTAGTCTAATGAGGAAGGGTGTAAATTTACCCTAATAATTAATTTAAATCGTGATAATTGCTCTGATGAATATTTTCCAAACCTCATTCCAAGTGTCTGCTTTGTTTTATCTGACATGTATGATCAGTTCCTGTTTCTTGAATTTTCCCCTCCCTTCTTGTCTATTACTTTGTATTATTTATTCATCTACTTTTTATTACTTTCCTCATCTCCTTTTCTTCTTCTTTCTTTACATACTAGATTCTCCTATAGGTTTAGCACTTAGAACATAACCTATTGCCTTTTCCTTCTACCCGTGGCTTTTCATTGTGGTTTTAAGTATCATTGCTAAACGGATGTCCATGTTCAGGTTTGATCTTTCCATGTGTTATATATTATATGTTTTCCTACTTGTAAGTCCAACTGTCACCTAACATTCATCACAGTTATAACGGAACTAATCCATTTTGTGTCAAACCACTTCTTTCACAGTGTTTCTGCTAATAGTATTGATGATCATCTGGTTTCTTATACTTGAAATCTTAAGGCTGGTTTTGTTTCTAATTTTTCCTTTCATTTCAATACCCAAATCACTACCAAATCTTTTCCTTTCATGCACCATAGTATATCTAACAGTCATCCTTTCTCATCTTTCTTTTTTTTCCTCTAGTTTTTCATCCTTTCCTTCCTCAGTCAGAACTACCTAGAATTCGCAATCTTGATCAGGCCCAACTTCCATCAGAAAGTCCACACCTAATGAATATCTTCTGTTTGTAAATCCCAGACAGAGAATAATGAGGATAGTAGAAAGAACACAGCCAAACACCCACATTCAAGTTCTGATTCTCCCATTCACTGCCTCAGTCATCCTGTCTCATGCATTGGAAACAAGGAATAAATCACGTTATGGTGGCAAAACCATCTTGAACTGTGAAGCACCATATAAATGTAAAGTACGATTTTTTATTAGAAGAATAAATGAGAAGCAGGGCCCAAATCCCTAAGGTAATAACCTCTGGTCTTAACTACTATGTGTATGGGTTGACAACTTGGGCCCTACATTCATATAACCTGAGTATCAATCCCAGCTCTATTGCGGTTCTACTCTTATCAACTCTATTATTATCAGCTGTTCCAAATTTTGGACATTTTAGTTAGCTTCCCTGTTCTTGGATTTACTCACTTGTAAAATGGGAGTAATAATGGTTTGCATTCACAGGAATGTTGTAGGATTAAAAGGGTTAATAGATGCACCATACTTAAAAACCAGGTCAGCACAATGTCCTTCAAGTACAGAAGAGGTGGCAAGGGCTAGCAAGCTGGGTGTGGGTACAAGGTGGGAGTCAGTTATTAAAATCACGAAATCAGATGAGGGTCAGATGCATCAAGAATGGAACTGCAGAAGCATAGGATAGACACTGCTCCTAACCCAACCCTCAGTAGTCATATGAAAACTGATCTTGTTGTCTGAGGCAGAACTGAGCAAAGACACACTAAGGAGGCATGAACATTAAGTGAAACCATTTGTTTTTTGGTTTTTTTTTTTTTTTTTTGGTTTTTCTCTGGTACCAGGAACCGAACTCACGACCTTGCGCCTGCCAGGCAGGCGTTTTTGCCACTGAGCTAAATCCCCAGCCCCAAGTGAAACCATTTGAATGACAACATCTCAGCACCTCTGTGCTGTGTCATCTGCCTGAGAGGGCAGGCTCTGGAGTTCCATTGCTGTAGCTCGTTTTCCTCAACAAATGCCATGAAATACTTGATAATTTTTCACAACAGATAAAAATTATTTAAATAAGTATCCCCAATATGCAGTAATCCTAGGCAAAAAGAGTGTGGTTCTTCTCATCCATGATTTTATATTTGAGCATCAAAGTCTGAAATGCTGATGCTTTATCTTGCTTTATACTTAATTTATGCTGCTGGGCATTACTGCATATTAATTTTCATCTTTGTTTTCCTAATGTTTCAAAAGTTCACATTGGTTTTGGGGCCTAGCATTTTGCTTTCTTTCCTATTTTATTTCATTATTCTAAAATTTTAAGTTCTTGGAATATAATCATTATGTACTATAATACATACTGATAGAAAAATTAAGTTAATTTTAAAATTGGAATTTTAAATTTTCTGTCTAAATTTACATCATTACTATACATATTTATGAAGTACAGTTATTTATTTTAATTACCTCTGTTCACTGGAATGTTCTTTTACCTTAATTTTTAACTTTCCCCCTAAGCATTATCAGCTACAAGTATTAATAGGTTTTCCTTCACTTTCCTCTTCACTGAAAAAAAAGTATTAAAATCAAATTTACCTTCACTGAAACTTTAATAACCTTACTCATTTCCAATAGGCACAGTACCATTTGTAACTCTTGTGAAAGTATAATTTAGTTTTCAATCTTTGTAACAGTGAACTTATTCAGGCTAATTTGATTTTATCTTTATAACAAAATGCCAGGAAACACTCTGTTCCTACATTAAAACATGTCCAATTCATTTCATGTTTGGAAGTTCCGTAAATAACCTTTAGTAGCATTTTTATTTCCGTGTTGTGCTATCAGAAAATATTTCAAAGAGTATCAGGACTTAGAAGAAAATTAAGGAAATGAATTTTATAAACAACTCTAAGATACTTAGCTTTCTAAGTCAACTAAAATAGTCAAGACTAAATAATATAGTTTAAAAAAATTATTTAATGTTGATAATGTTTTCTAAGAATGGGAATGGTAGGCTACCCCAAACCATAGATGTCATGGGAAGTGGGGATATGTGTAAGGAGTCAGACCTCACACATAACTATCAGATAATGATGTTCTTATGTTCAAAAATAGACTTTAAATGTAAATATACTTTTATCAAGATTACAAAAATGAAAGTTCAGCAAACACCACTTAGCAAAAATATACTGTAAGGTCATATCAAATATATATATATATTTTTGTTTGTTTGTTTGTTTGTTTTTCTCCGGTACCGGGAACCGAACTCACGACCTTGCACTTGCCAGGCAGGCGCTTTTGCCGCTGAGCTAAATCCCCAGCCCCATATCAAATATATTTAATTCAAATAGCAGAGTACAGTGAAGTCCATTTATATGTCCTGCCAAGAGCTATGTATGGACAGCAATGATTTTCAGTCTCCTGGCTTGACATAACAATTAAATTAGTATGTGATTAAAATTTTGAAATTTATTGCATTAAATCAAGTGGTATGGTATCAAGGATGAATTTTCAAACAAAGCAGTAAAAGCTTGGTGCAAAATAGGTATTTTTCCAACTTTCAACAGATAATGGTATATCCAAAGATGCAGTGCCCACAGATGAATGCATGATTCTTATTTTGAATATTATAGTTAGAACAAGATATGTACTAAACACCCAATTTGTGGTGAGGACTCACCTCCTTCTAATTCAGAGACTAGCATAGAGAAAATGCTGTTGATCTTAACCTCAAGGAAGTCCAGTCAGTCCCATTAAGAAAAAAAGATTTGAATGATCTGCTTTCACCAGCCATGTTCAGGAAGAAAGAATTTAACTGCTTTCAAACCATTCACAGCCACCACCTAATTATGTTTACTGGCTATTACAGAGTTTCAGCTTTCAACACAGGAAGTTTTTTTCTAAACAAATACACAGCAAACTAAACAGCTATTGATTTTCTTTCAAGTGAATTCCTGTCTGAGCCTCACTGTTCTTCTGAATAACAGTCATGTTTGCTGTTATATTTAAGCTCAAGAGGATATAGCTAAAAATTGTTCCACCGCAACCTCCAGAGTAGGTTCTTGAACAAGGATTAAATCCAGTAAAAATCTTTTATTATATTAAGAAAATTCCTGAACCTGGGCCAACAAATATGAAACAGAGGCTAAAATACAGGCCTAATACTGCTACTAATAATAGTAACCGTTCTCACACTTTCTGAAGATTTACCGTGATTCAGACTATCCCGGCATTTTCCTTGTAACAAAGGCACACAGAGGTTCAGTCTTGTTTCCAAAACTGCACAACTAAAAATTTCAGTCTACATTTGAACCAGAGTTCCTGCTCCTGTAGCAGCATCTTCTTGTTCAAGTTACCTAACTTTTAAAGGCATCTTTCTAGGATATTTTCTCCTACTGCCCCAATTTCTATGTGTGTCCTTGGGTCTCAACCCTACCCAATCTGTGCTGTTCTCTGCACAGCTGTCACTGATCTGGTTTCTCTGTTTTATACTCTCCATCCCTGTTAACAGTATTACTATCAACATTCCTAGGTTTTACTCCAGTTTTATTAAGTCAGAATCTTTGGTCGTAGACTTTAAGGAATCTATTTTAATCAACCTCACAGACATTCTTATGTATATTAAAATCTAAGTACATTTGCAGTTCCCTATGTTGTAATTGTGTGACTCTTCTTTCTTCATACCACCCCCATTTAGTTGATAAGTGGATCTTATTGAGATTGTTCCCCAATATCTCAAGAATGGTCTTTAATTCCTTTCCCACTAATCCAGTTTTAGTTCATAATCTATCTCTGGCACTCCTGCAAGAGCCTCATTGTCTACCTGGTGTCTACCTTGTCTTTCAGCCAAGCACTGTGCAATGCTGGTCTTTCAAAACACAAACTTAAAATAGAAACCTGACTGTGGTATTCCTTGGCTTTAAAGCATTCAGCATCTTGATAGTATGGAAGTAATATTGAGACTAAGGTCTTGACACTCTTTTTTTAAAATTTTTAAACAAAGTAGTAAATGAGAAACAAACAAAGAAATAGAACAGTAGCAGCATACCAGTATCACAAACATAAACAAATTAAAGGAAGAACATTCAAAGTGATACAGAGGCTCAAGACAAAATAATACGAATCAACAGTGGTTGTTACATTACATATCGCTATCTTCAACTGCATTGCTCAGATTACCACTGTGGAAATCAGTGTGGAGATTCCTCACAAAACTAGGATTAGAAGTCCCATTTATCCCAGCTATTCCCCTTCTGGGTATTTTCCCAGAAGAATTAAAGACATCATGACACTCTTTATTTAAATAAAATCCTACTAAGAAATCCAACTTACCAAATGATTGAAAGCAGAGCTGTTCTACTTGAGGCAAGAATGGACTCCACAATCTTGGTTACTCATCTTGCTGTTCTTAAAAAAAAAAAAAAACATTCCTAAAGACAGAGTTTGAAAAACACTGGATAAAGCCAAGATAACTCATTCAAAAATCAAATTCACTTCTCCCTGGCATCCTCCTTCCTCTTACCTCTCTGACATTGACCCAGCCCCAGTCTGGAGTTATTCACTGTTTTCTGGACTGGTCATGTGTTCTTGTGACTTTTCACATTTGCTTGTGCTTACAACCTAGAATCACTATCCTCTTTCTATTTGCTCTTTTCTTCATGTTCTCAGAGCCAAAGTTAGCATTTATGATTTTTTATGTTCATATCTGTTACCATTAGAAAGTAAACAGGCCCCTTGAGAACAGGACCCAAACTTTCTTTATGTATGCATCCCCTAGATCAGGAGCAGTTTCTGACACACAGTTTTCAAATGTTAATTGCATGAGCATTTATATACTTCATGATTGATTCTGTGTATTCTTTTGGAGTTTGTTTTTTCAGAGTCAGCATGCCTTGGTAAATTTAACACTACTTTAAAAATAGTGGTATTAAAGTCAAGGTTCTACTGCCCTACCCTATGATCCTCCTACCATTTTGCTATTCTGTGGTGGAGCATGGTGACCAGTGGATTATGTGCATTGTGTATCATGACATATGAAGCTGAACTAATATGGCTGAAATATATTATTGACAGAAATGGCATTTGCTAGTTTTTAAAATACTGATTTTCATGTATCCATTGTAAAAACACGCAAATAGAGAAGGTTGTAAAGACATGAAAATCCAACCACAATGTAACTACTCAGAACTTGTATGTATTTTGGTTTATTTGTCACCATTCTTTCTTTTATAGTATTTAGGTATCACATTTCATTAGCAGTTTTATATTGATTTCTTCACTTACCTTCATATTGTGACCCTTCCAGCATGTTATCATACATAAAACAATCTAACCGTTTTAAAAAATGCTTATTATTAAAATGTAACTTTTCAAAGTAATTCTAAGATATAATTCTTTATAGAAAGTTAAGAAACCAAATATCTGTGGGTATTTTTTGGGTCAAAGGGAATGGAGATATATTGGGGAGGCTTTTTTTTTTTTTGGTACATGTTTGTAATACATAATGATTACAACGGTTGTGGGGAGTTATACACGTACATGACACATCTTAACTTTTTTTAAAAATCTCCTTACCTTCCCCTTCCCTCTACCCTTCTATCTCTATCACTTAGTTCCCTTCCTTTTTCCAAAAAATTTCATCTCCCTCTTTCATATTATCTTTCTTTTATTTTGCTCATTAATTCATTTATACTTTGGGTTTCACATATGAGAGAAACCACGATATTTAGGCTTGTGTGTCTGATTTATTTCACTTACATTTCTAGTTTCAAGTTCCATCCATTTTCCTACAAATGAATCAAATTTATCATCTTTATGACAGAGTAGTACTCAACTGCATATAAATATCACCTTTTCTTTATTTTGGTCTTTAATTATACTTTGGTTTTTGACCAATCCACTTTAGTGATGTATCTCTTAGCTACAGTAACAAGCAAACAAGAGTAAATATGTGAAGTGTTCTTACTATTAGAGTGACAATTGTCAGATTTGTGCTTTGGAGGGATCTCATATAGAAGAGCAAGAATAGAGACAGAAAACTTTTGAAAAACTAAAGTGGTGTCACACAATTCACAGCATCTGAAGCCCAAAACCATAATTACCCACCCTAACACATTCTTCCCCTCCCTTATGTCTGTATTGCTGGTAATATCACCTGTATTCTTTCAGGATTAAATTCTTTTCCACATATTTCCCTCTTTACTTTTAAATTCAGACAGTTACTAAATTTTATTGCTTCTTAAAATTTTAAAAGATATAAATACTATATAATTATATGAACATGATAAAACAATGAACATAAATTCATGAAATAAATTTCCTATTATCCTTCTCAAACTCCTGACAATCTAACTGCGACCTCTTTAGGAAACACTATTCATAGACTAATACCCATCATTCTTTACCTTTTCCTGTGGATCCATATGTATTACATATCAATATGTATTGCGTTAAACGTATATGCATTTACAAGCACATCTTCCTATTTTAAAATAACAATGTAAGTTACATAATTTTCATATCATGTATTTTAAATACTTAATTTTAAAAATATACCATAGTATGTCTGTAACAGTTGATTTCAAAATTTTCACTATTGATAAATATATTTAATGTAAATGAAACTTCTAATTTTTCATTCACATCTTTATCTCCTAAAGATTTTGTTTAAATTTTCTCCTAACCAGCATTTGTAGGACAGAAGAAGTCTTCCATTTAACAAAATTAAATAAATAGTTCCAAGATAAGAACCAATAATATTGTTTTCTAAACTAAGAGTTCTGTAGAAATTTACAATGAATATTAAAGTATTGAAGATTAAGAGAGGCTCTCTGTAGAAGAAAATAATTAACTTGGTTAAAATGTACATATCCACAATTTTGTTAGACTGTAGACCTTTTTAAAAAATTCCACAGAACATCTGATAATATTTTATGGGGAAGTGTTAGCCGTGATGATTGTGCAATATTCTCAGAATGCTCCTCTTGAAGTATGAATATAAAGTCCACGGCACTTGTTTGGAGAACCAACAGTAATAAGAATTTTTTAAAAAGTCTCAGCTGTGGCATTCTCATATAATATACCATGAAGAGTAGCACATGTGAGAGGAAATTGCTCTATTGAAACTAAATATTTGCAATTCCACAGCATCTGCTCAACTCTTTCATAGCATGAGTACTACTTTTTTCCCTCTTCATACAGAATCTCTATCTCTGAGGCAGTTCTCATTTTTTGACAGCCATGTGAATTTGTGTGGTATTCGAATTACAGCTGTCTTGCAGAATGACTGCTAATCTATCTGAAAGGCATCCTCAAGTGATTTATGCATACACTATTCAGCTTGTATTCTAAATATCTCTATAAGTGTGCTGAGCTTTATCTAACTGTTGTGTTGTCACAAAGTAATATGCAAACAGGAAATTAGTTTTCTTTCTGTTAATTTCATCCCAGGCATGCCCATAAACATTCTATTTTTAACACTCCTTTTGCAATACCTAATAATCAAATATATTCAGATAGACCCTGTCTTTTTTCTTGGATATAAATGCCTATTATTTTTAAATGTGTGTTACCCTGGTTGGGTGATGGAACTGCCACCTGGGAAATTTTCATACCATGAATCACTCAAATCATACAACTAATTTCCTGTGGTAAAATTTCATTTTCTTCCAGATTCTTCTTTGTAAGTTGGCTTCTAATAGAGGTGTCCCTTGGGAAGTGAATGTTCCGGCACTGCCCACTGAGTCTTCTGTGTTTGGTTTAGTTTGAACCCATGTTTCATCTCTTCAGAGATAACCATCAGCCCCAGTTCAAGCATTTTCATAGCTCCCTACTCCTAGAATATCTAAATACAATTCTGCAGAATATTCACATAAGAAATTCTAAATCTGACATTTTGAACATAAAATATTTCTAGAGTTTACTGGACTGTGAGGATAACATAGTCATTCATTGAGTTTCCAATTATTTTTTCCATTTCAGCCTAAAACCATATGAGACACACAGGGTCTGGAAAAACCAGTTGTGTTCTTTACCTGAGGAAACAAGAGTTGACAGTGATGTAAATCCCAAACATTACACTCTGCACTAACCTTCTTCCTTCTCATAGCTTTCTACTGTAGGGCCTCTTGATCCCTGCTGCGTCCAGGGTTTTGGAGATGGAGGGAAGCCTATATGAAAGCCAAACAAGCAGCAGTTATTGACACATTGTATTCAGAAGGGACTGTCTTTTGGTCCATAGGAAGCAATTCAATTTGAGTCATTTCAACAAAGTTCTGGTTGGGTGCACAGTATATATAACAGACACATAGACTTTGAAATGTTAGGAAGCATCTGGACAACATCCTGTCCTTTCAGATCTAGATTTTGAGATCAGCCTAACTTTATAGTTATGGGGAAGCTTCATGACAGCCTTTGAGTAGGTATCTATGTCTGGAAGCCTGGTGTGAACCAAGCAAACCAAGTGTAACCTGAGTGCAGATTTCAGCGCATAGACCTAGAGGAAGCACAGAGACAGTGTCTCGGGATGACGCTGAATTACAAAATTCAGCAAGTCACCCTGAAATTCATCATTCTTAAGTGCTGTACAGAGAGAGTCAGGTAGAAAACCAATGAAATGTACTGAAAAGCTAAGGAGAGAAAACGTCTCCTCCACTTCCTCCCTTCCCCCTTTCTCCCTCCTCTTCCTCCTCTCTCTTTTCCTTCCCCCTCCCCCTTCCCTCACTTCCCCCCTCCTCTTCCTTTTCTTCTTCCAGTGGTACTGAAGATTGAATCCAATGCTTCATGCATGCTAGGCAAATACTCTACCACTGAGGTATATGCTCAACCCTTTTTATTTTATTTTGAGAGAGGATCTTGCTAAATTGCCCACGCTGGCCCCAAACTTGTCACCTTCCTCCCTCAGGTTCCCAGCTAGCTGAGATTATAGGTGTGCACCATTACACTCGGGGCTGGAAAGTTTCTTCTGTTAACAAGGAGGTAGTTTTAAAACATCCATTTCACATTGTAATATCACCTTCTTATCTGCAGAGGACTTGTCCCAATGCCCACAGTATGTGTGAAACTGCAGATGATACCAAAATATATATGATACCAAAATATATATAATTTTTTCATATATGTATCGCAGTGTAGCCACATAGTACCAGAATTAATCTGTCCATCTGTGTTTCATGCTCTTTCTGTGGTACATCATTTGCATCTCACCTTTTGCTTTCTGGGACCAGTATTAAGTAAGATAAGGATTACTTGAAGAAATCACTGTGATAGGGATAAACAAGAGGACACACAGGCAGGTAGTACACATAATGTACATACCCTGAACAATGGGAGGTGTCATATCCTGAGCAGACCAGAAGGGGCTGGCACAGGATTTCACCACACTATTCAGAACAACACACAAGTTAAAACTTCTGAGTTGCTTGTTTCTGGAATTTTCATTTTTATATTTTCAGACTGCAGTTACTGCGGTTACTGAAACTGCAAAAAGTGAGACTGTAGATAAGGGAGGGGTCTAGAATATATAATGCATGCCTGGAATAATTTGCAACCAACCATATAAATTATTTGGCATAAATTCTCTTTTTCAGGATAAAGCATTACTCAATGCAGATAAAGCTCCCAGGTTTACCTCTCTGCTTACATGTCTCTTTGTCCCCAGAGGTAAACATGACCTTGAACTTTTCATGAATTTATCTAAACTTTTACTACAAATGTGTCTTCATAATTAAATATAATATTTTTACACATTACATTCTTCATTCTGCATGTTTTTTTTCTGCAACTTAATTTTTTCATTGAGCATTTTTTGTGAGATATACATAGGTTGATACATAACAGTTTCACCAGCAGTGCTCTTCCTGCTGTAGTCCTACTTGTGGGGAGAGAAAGGAAGAAGGATGGAGCTGCACAGGGCACTGACCTGTCCACTTAACTGTCCCAAGGTGGTGACCCAGTTCATATGTGAGAGGTGATTGCATCTGGCTGGCAGAGGAAGCTAATTATAAAGGAGAAAACTGAATTTGTGTAGAGAACCTGGAATGGACTCAATATAAATATTAGCTCATGATTTATAAAAACATGAAACAAATATTTGATGAATGCATGCTTACTGATTTAAAAAAGTTTTTCAGTTAGATGCATCAATATTTCAAAAATTAGAGAGTTTTACAAGTGCTATGGGAAACAACATGATTAATTTTCCTCTTCTTCGTTTTCTTTACCTTTTCAGTGCTTTCTACATTCTGCCACAGGACGTATGATTTCTGTCCTGTAGCTTTATGGAGGATTGAAGTGGAGCATCATTAGTGGAGCTCAGTTGCTGCCTGACTGGACATCACAGCAAAGACTTTGGCAATCTTTTCCAGTTAAAACAGTAATGACTGTTTTGGAATGCAATCTCAGCAAAGCATGTTTTCTGTGTAGCCTGAAAGAATACCTAGCTACCATCAGCAGTTCTGCAGAGGCCTTCTAAAAAGCACTGTACCTGAACAATTGAGTGACTCTGAGTTGGTCAGGGGGAATTTTAACAATTGTACATATCAGTCCACTTTCTGGAAGATTCAATTACTGCTGCTCAGAGCTGCTGCTGAAATATCATGTCCAAGACCTCAGAATTCATCAATCTCTCATTTTTATTAGATCATGAAAAGGAAATGATCCTGGGAGTCCTTAAGAGAGATGAATATCTGAAAAAAGTGGAGGAAAAGAGAATAAGGTAATGTTCTTTTATTGTTTCAGCCTTCCTTGACTGCTTTCTGTTTATTCGAAGCAATTAAGATCAGGAATGGGGCAAACGGGACAGCACTAGAGACAGATGTTGGTCAGGTACTGGTTTCCAGAAACACCCCAAAATTAAAAAGTACCTTTGGCACTTCTCCCCTTAGCCAGGTAGTAGTATGGAACTGTGTTAATAATACAGTGTTGATGAGAGCATTCACATGTTAATAGCATCGTAGTAGTTAAGAAGAGCTACCCAAATTTGAATACCAACTCTTATGTGTATTAGTTGCATAACTCTAAGTAATTTTAGTTTGCGTGTGGACTCTCCTAAAGGTCCATGTGTGAAAGGCTGGATTCTCAGCTTGCAGTGTTGATGGGAGGTGGTGAAATCTTTAAAAGGTTGAATGATTGAGAGGTTTTAGGACTCTTGGGGTGTGTGCTTATGGGATTTTGAAGGCCAGTCCCTGCCTCTTGTTTGCTTTCTGGCCACCATGAAGTGAGTAGCCTGTTCTGCCACATGCTCAGACCATGATGTACTGTGCCGCCACAAGCCCAAAGCAATATGGACAAGTATCCATGGACTAAAAACTCTGAGATCTTGAGCCAAAATACAATCTTCCTATTTTTAAGTTGATGATATCAGGTATTTTGTTACAGTGATGGAAAACTAACACATTACTCAAATTTTCCATGCCTTGGTTTCCTCATGGGTAAATCAGGACTAATAATAGTACCTACCTCATAAGATTAGTGTAAGGATTACAGAAGATACTGCATGTGCAATGCCTAGCACCTAAGTGTCAAAAATGTTAGCTATTATTGATTTGGAATGTCTTTCTCAGGTCAGTCTTACTGGAGATTTGCTAGGAGAAGAAGAAAGAAATCTGGGAAGTGAAAGGTTCCCATGGTATTCTCAAATCACTTGAATTTCTTTTTCTTTGTTTTTTTTTTTTTTTTTTTTGGTCTTTTTGAGACAGGGTCTCGCTATGCAGTTCAGGCGGGCCTTGAGCTCACTTTGTAGCCCAGGCTGGCCTTGAAACGATCCTCCTGCCTCAGCCTCTCGAGTGCTCGGATTACAGGCCTGCACCACCACGCACAGCCCAAAAATACTTTTCTCTCTTTCTTTCTTTCTTTCTTTCTTTCTTTCTTTCTTTCTTTTTTTTTTGCAGTACCAGGGATCAAACTTATGACCTTGAGCTTGCCAGGCAGGCACTTGTGCCACTGAGCTATATCCCCAGCCTTGAATTTCTTGAAATAAGAGTCTGTGTGAGGAAAGTTGGGTAATCAGGGCACAGTTGAGTTTCATATCTGTTTTAGGTAGCGCTAATATTTAGCAGGTTCCGTGGGCATGAGCTCAGCTATATTTTACCCAGTGCCCATTCTGATTGGTTGAATGATATGTTTTCAGTTGTTACATGGTCAATCTGATTGGCTGCAACACTGTGATTGTTTACATTCTGTACTGACCTAGTTAGTAAATACATTGGTTATTACATCTCACCCCTGAAGAAAACATACACGTATAAATACATAGAAAGAGAGTTCCCTCCTTGGTCACAGTCAGCTGTGAAGTTTGTAGCTTTTATATTTTGTCTGGCTCTCCAAACTATAATCTGAATCTTACGTTTTTTTTATTTATTTTATCTTTTGGTTCTGTGGGTGGGATTCAGGGCCTTGTGCATGACAAGCAAATGCTATACCACTGACCCACACCCCAGCCCATGGCAGGTATACTTATTTTACTTGAGCAGAAAACTTATCATAATATTATCTTTATATGTCCCAAAATATTCAATACCCCTAAAGCAACTAGGATCCTGAAAATTGGGCCTATCCTGAAAAATTATTGATTGATCTTTATTTCCTTGTTAAGAGACCAGATTTCCTTTCTACTATTCTAAGCTATTCAGATAATCTTGAGGAAATAAAGGCTTTGATCAAAATGATTGCCTTTTTCTACAACTAAAATTCAGGTGGCAACAAGTTTCAGTGAATCCTTTTAAAGAAATCAGAAATGATATTTTAATGGGGCTGGGGATTTAGCTCAGCAGCAAAAGCGCCTGCTTGGCAAGCGCAAGGTCATGAGTTCGGTTCCCGGTACGGGAGAAAAATCAAAAAAAAAAAAAAAAAAAAAAAAAAAAGAAATGATATTTTCAGGATTAGTGATCCAGTCATGAGAGTAACTAAATTTTCTAATGTGCTGCCTGAAGTCATATTGTTTATGGAGGATGATATGTTAACTACTTACTGAGAACACTCTCAGGGAACTTAAAAATCACTTCATTTAGGAAGAAATAATTTTATGAACAAATCCCAGGAAAAATGGAAGTATAATTAATGAATACAATTTGTTCATGATATTCACTTCTGTCATCATCTGTAACTTTTTGAAATAATCTATTATATTCCCTTTTCCTTTTACCATTCAATTTTTCCTTTGTCTCTTTATTCTCTAAATAAATGAATTCAGCCAAATCATGTAAAATATCACAGACCTGTCAAGAGTAAAATCACTGATTTTCTAGCATTTAAAACTTTCTTGGTAGTAGCAGAACAAATGTGACTAGTATCAATTGTCTCACATGACTGTTAGATGTGTTCTCACTTTGTTATGAGCTCCCAAAATAGGAGCTCAGGCTGAATGACTCAGCTCTGGCCAATCTTAGAAGCTCCCTGCATAGAGAAGTCATGGCAAAGTGGGCAGCATCATGTCTAGGACACATGCTCTTGAATTGCACATCCAGAATTAGAATCTTAGTTGCACCATGAAACCTTTAGGTCCTGCTCATGTTGTTTTAGTTTTTTACAATATTGGGGATTGAAGCCAAGGCCTTTTCACTGAGTGACATTCCCCATGCTGTTTATTTTTCAGTTTGACACAGGATCTTACTAACTTGCTAAATTGTCCAGGCTGGGCTCAAACTTGTGATTTTCCTGCCTCTGCCTCCAAAGAGTACTGGAATTATAGGCACATACCACCACATGTAGCTCCTTAGGTCACTTTAGACAAGATATTTCTGTAGACAAATCCCACTTCCTCATTTGACAAAATAGAAATAATATTAGCTGCTTCATAAAATTGTTGTTGGAATTAAGTGAGCTAATACAAAAAGCTTAGAACAGTGCTGCCAAGAAAGTCAGCATTTAATTAGTGGCAGACTATCATCATTATTCTTAACAGTGCTGCATTCAGATCTCCTGGGGTCCTTTTGTTAGAGATGTGCTCTCTTCTCCCAGTTTTCTTATACGTGACTTCCAAGGACTTGTACCTTCTGTCCTTATTCAAGAATTGCCTTTGGGTGACTATAGTTTCCCCTAGGATTAGAAATCCACAAATGCCAGGTAAACTTGAGTTTAAACTTGGAAGTCCAAAGCTGACAGGTACATAACCCCCGGCTTTAAGACAGGACACAGTCTACAATGCAATTAATGCTTCAGAACTTTCTACAGGATCATACTGAATTTGGATATCACCTAACAATCACACCGTTGATTAGCTCCTCCCCTGCCTTCTCCTGCCACCCCTGCTCCCTTATAAATTTCTCCTGAGAGCACGCCATAGATCACTTGCACACAAAAGTACATCTCATAGAATGGAGTATTACTCAGCCATAAAGAAGGATAAAATTGAGACATTCTTACCTAACTCGATGGATCTTGAGACCATAATCATAAGTGAAATAAATCGGAAACACGGGGCTGGGGATTTAGCTCAGCGGCAAAAGCGCCTGCCTGGCAAGCGCAAGGTCGTGAGTTCAGTTCCCGGTACCG